>NC_142936.1:60977686-61127686 GCF_046866305.1 Octopus bimaculoides | reverse complement strand
CTGTAGTTCTCAGAAAACACTTTGCAGCTGGTTTTCAGTAATACCATCAATCACGTCAATTATCCTAGCTTGCATGTCTTCGAAAGATCGAGGTTCAGTTCAATAAACATTACTTTTCACATGTTCCCATAGAAGGAAATTCAATAGAGTCAAATCTGGTGACCATGGAAGACCAAGTTAACGGTCTACTTCTTTCGACCCATCTTTTAGAGAATTTTTCATTTAGAAACTGCCTAACTTACAGGGCAAAGTGACAGGTGCACCACTCTGTTGAAGCACTGTATCCTCTTTCAGGTCTAACTGGTCAAACGAAGGAATAAAGTAATTTTACTGCATCTTTAAATAGTGGTAACCATTAACAACAAGCCCTTCAAAAAAGAATGGCCCAATGATTCGATTTTCTCCCAAAGCACACCAGATATTAACTTTAGGAGAATCTCTTTCTTGTTCAACAGATTCCTGTGGCTCTTCAGTCTCTCAAATACGGCAGCTATGCCTGCTGAACTTGCCACTAATGTGGAATGTTGCTTCATTGCAAAACATTAAATTACTCAGAAATGAATTTTTGATATTAATCTTTTCATTGAACTGGTGGCAGAAAGTTAGCCGTGCATGATAATCCCCTTCTAACAACATTCGATGCATTTGAATTTTGTACGAGTTATAAAGCGGTCTTTTGCCGCTGTTGTATCTGTCTTTTGACGACGGTTGTCGCCCTGACAGATATTGTTATATTCCGAAGTTGTTGATAGAATGTTTCTATCTGGCACTGTACGACCCCCAGTCGTAAAGTAATATTATCCTCAAAAGGTTGGATCATTATAACGTCCCCTCAGTATCATAGTATAATTACTATATCAGCTCAAACACGACTATCAACACAGTCTACACGTACTCTTGACTTTTTCGACCTTCTCGTGTTGATAGGCTACTAGTCTATTTATAATGTCTGGTTACTACCACTTTTTACCGGGAGGGGTGTACAGTTTCACTATACAACGTCCTCCCTTTTCATTTTTTTTATTAACAATCAATTTCTTTTATTCACCCTACCTCCTCCTTTATATATATATATATATATATATATATATATATATATATATATATATATATATATATATACTCAATATTTTTCTTCTTAGGGTCTACCTTTAGGAAGTCAGTGTTCTCCCTTTTCCTTGTACGTGTGGTTTCGACTTCTTGTAATGGTGCTGGAACCTGAAAAGTGTCATATAGCCAATCCATCGGTAATTCTATTCTTGTTGGTTCCTTTTCTATGACTCTTTCCTTTAGCTGATTTCTATGTCTCCTTTCCATTCCATTTCTGCTTCTTACACCATACATCATTCTTCCTATGTATTTTACAATTTCTCCTTCTTTCCAGTATTGCTTGCCATTTTTGTACATTCTTACATATACCTTATCACCAATTCTAAAGAATTTTGACATGTCTTTAGTAGCACATATTTTTTCTTCACTGCTAACAGTTTATCGAATACTGACTTCACCTTTCTGGAATACATTAATTCTGCTGGTGAACTTCTTTCTGACGCATTTGGGTTTTGTCGACCACAGTTTTCTGTTTGTCTCATTAATAAATTTGTCATTTCTCGCATTTCTTTTTATTTCTTCCAAAGTTACTGGTAGTTCATGCACAATGTTCCACATCACTTTTTTTTGTTTCAGTACATCGACCTCGTTCGATCGTTTCACTGCTCCATTTACGCTATTGTACAAAGCGCTTATGGGTATATCCCATAAATTATATTTCTCCATATATTTGATGCCAAATAAATTCATGGAGTTTTTTCAACACAAACATTCACTTTTTTGGATTGACCTTTGAACATTATATTAAAAACACGTTCGCCCGTAAAATATACGCTATTTTGTTTGAATTACATAATTTTGGTTTAACCAATTTGTTCCCATGTTTTCTCATTTATGTTTGTGATATCACTTTCGTTGTCTAATTGCATTCTGATACTAATGTTTTCAATTCTCACATTCACGAATTTTCCATTTGTTGTAGTCACTTTTCCTGCTGACAAACTATTTATTTTTCCTTGTTTGTTCCATTTTCCTATCATTCTAGTTTTGCAGTGCGATTTTATATGTCCTGTAAACCTGCAGTGAAAACACTTTGCTTTTTTATACGGACAATCTCTTTTCAGGTGCTTCCCACCACATGGGTCTACATCGCCATATTGTTTCCGTTTTTGTTGCAACACTTTGTCTTCCGACTTTTTATGCACTGGTCTTATGTGGAAACACTCCGTTGAATTTCTTCCGTGTTATGCCTTAATTTTAATATCCTGTCACACTCTTCCGACAGTTTCCGCAATGTCAAATCCTGGTTCATTTCCATTGATAGATTTTGACAGAATTTTTATAGAATTTTCCTTTGGATTTCTACATCTCTTCTATCTGTCAAACATTTGAAAGAACCTGGAGTAAGCATAACCAGCCTAAATCTCTCACTTTCATTGTTGATTCTGCCTGTATAAGTAGTGAAGTCTTCATCTTCGCTCTTTTCTGTTTAAATATTTCCATCTAGTATTAAACAATGAGCTCTTTTCACTAAACATTTTGCACAAAATATCAACTGTGTCAGCGAAATTTATGTCGGACGCTTTTTTTATATCTGAATTCGCACATGGTCAGGTGAAAATGTATTCTCCGGATTAGTTACCAACTTCATTAGGTGTAACATTTGCTGCTGCAATACTTGTTGCTGTTCTCGTTGTTCCTTGAGTTGTTGTTGTTGCTGTTTTTGCAATTCCACTATACCAGCTAGCAAGTCTTCCATATTTTACGATTTTCGTTTCTTTTTTGTCGATGCATTTAATTTTCCACGTGAATTAGTTCAAACTCTCCGTGTGAATGTTTTCGTTTTTTGTTGTTTTTTTTTTTCACTCCGCGTAAATTCGTTTTTCCTCGTCGCTACTGTTGTAAAGTTGTCCTTTGCCGCTGTTGTATCTGTCCTTTGACGACGGTTGTCGCTCTGACAGATACTGTTATATTCCGAAGTCGTTGATAGAATGTTTTTATCTGGTACTGTTATTATCCTCAAAAGGTTGGATCGTTATAATGTCCCCTCAGTATAATTACTATATCAGCACAGACACTACTATCAACAGTCTACACATACTCGTGTCGACCGGTTACTGATCTATTTATAATAGTTATCTACTACCTCCAGTGGAGGCACAATGGCCCACTGATTAGGGCAGACCGGGCGTTGTGGGTGTTTATTGAGCGAAAACACCTAAAGCCCCACGAGGTTCCGGCAGGAGATGGTGGCGAACCCTGCTGTACTCTTTCACCACAACTTTCTCTCACTCTTACTTCCTGTTTCTGTTGTGCCTGTAATTCAAAGGGTCAGCCTTGTCACACTGTGTCACGCTGAATATCCCCGAGAACTGCGTTAAGGGTACACGTGTCTGTGGAGTGCTCAGCCACTTGCACGTTAATTTCACGAGCAGGCTGTTCCGTTGATCGGATCAACTGGAACCCTCGATGTCGTAAGCGACGGAGTGCCAACAACAACTACTACCACCTTTTACCGGGAGGGGTGTAAAGTTTCACTATACTGTTGTATAGTTTTGTCCGCAGAATCTTACGGACATTTGATTTTGGAATCCTCAGCTCTAAAGATGCCCGTCTTAATGTTTTTCTTGAACTTCCCCCAAAGGCTTATTCTATGGATGCCAGTTTCTTCATTTATACATGGTCTATTAGGCCGTGGCTTATTGACAGAACCACTTTTTAAAGTTTTTCATCCACTTGGATATGGAATTTTGTGTGGTGCTTCTTTATAGAAATGAGTTGTAAACCTTTGGACAACGACTTTTTCTTCTAGTGAAGCCATGGGTCAACAGCAATTCTGCCAAATTAGTCATTTTGAAGTTTCAAGAAATGGAAAAAAGCTAATATTTAAAACAAATAATAAATAAATTTTCCGAAGACAACAAAAAATTAGACGCATCGAGCTTTCTTAGCTTTTTTACAGATTCATTCTATTAAATATACAAGGTGCGACGATTATTTAGAGTGGCGTATAGGCCGAGCGGCAACGGAATCGTTGAGAGGCACCATCGGACGATCAAGGCCATGGCTGAAAGGGGGCACATTTCGCCCCTGGAAGCGGTCTACTGGTACAACATGTCTCCCCGATCCGGACAAGCGGAAGAGTCTGTGCCGCACAGAGCGGTGTTCAAATATGGATGGAGGCATCCCAGTAAGACGCCGGAGTTCTGCGAGGAAGAGAAGGGACCCGCCGGCGTGAAAGTAGGGGAGGAAGTTTGGGTCAAGCCGCCGAAGGCACGCTGCACATCACAATGGGGCAGGGGAACAGTGACAGTGGTCAATTCCAGAAACAATGTATCCGTGGATGGAATGCCGCGTCACGTGCTGGACCTGTGCAGGATAACCACTTCGTCGGATGAAGAGCGCGATGGAAACGAGCCACCTGGCTTGAGAAGACCTCGACGTGTAAGGCGCCCGCCCGGTTGGATGGCGGACTTCGAATTGGAGTAGGGGTCAAAGTGATCTTTAAGATCAGGGTGGCGTGTGGTATGACGTCAGTGTCTGGGGAGGTTGACCGGAAGGGCGAGTTGACCGGAAGAGGAAAAAGAGCATAGGGAGCCTCGATCGGGATTCGTGCCCTTTTCGAACGGGGTCGCGGACAGGACAAGATGTGTCCAGTGACGGTGTAGGTTTGGGAGAAGCAGCTGCTATTCCTGGTGTTCTTTGGGTCGGGGCAAGCTTCAAGGATTGGATACCGCAAGACAGACTCGCAGTCGAGGAAAGGAAAACCGAGGTAAGGCGATTACATCTACTCGTACGCACACACCACAAGATTCATTCTATTAAATATACACACAAAGCTTTAAGTATTTTAAATTGCGCGCAGACTTTATAAACACCCTGTATTATTAGTTGTCCATGGTATATTTTATTAAAGTCATATACCAATCTTTAATTCTCGGGTCTCTTATCCATGAGTCTGTGATGTTATGCGATAAGATAGCGGGTGGGATAGGGGACCGAAAGTAACGTCAGTTGTGTGTAAGGGTCCTTCTTTTTCTGCGAGAAGTGTCACCAGTTAGGGCCGGCGGTGGGAGCAAGAAACAGTTTCTACATACAGCAGACTCCCTTCTGCTTTCTTTTGCCATGCTTCTTTCTGCGGCGGTTAAGAAAAGGTGAACTTTTTTTTCCTCTTTTCGCCTAATCTCCGTTACAGAGTTATACCAGGCCAACTTTATAAAACAGCAGTCTGCCAACCTGAAAGAAATTGGTTTCGATCCCGCCACTACCCCAAGTGTATGGCGAAGATATTTTACTCATTCTTGTTCAGTTGTTTATTCAAATCTTTAAAAAAAAAGATAATAAAAAACAAAGTGTTAGCCCAGTATTTTAAAGAATATGAGAAACAGACGTTAGCAACAGAAGGAAAATAATTCAACCCAAACTCAGAATCGAAACTGGTTTTTCCGGAACATAATTCTTATTGTATGACACTCACCAGGAGCAAGGTTGTAGTACTACCATTACTTGACAATGGTTAATATACTGTCTGACTACTAAATGCCATTGACGTAACAGCATTATTATCATCATCATCGTCAACATTATCATCATAGATTCTAACTCTGTTGTTTCTCACTAGTACAGCATGAGCAAAAATTTCAAAGCCATCCTTTACCTTCTCAGTTCAAACAACGTCTGCTTTTCATGCTAGCATGGGTTGGACGATTTGACTGAGGACTGGTGAACCAGGTGGCTACACCAGGCTCCAATCTGATTTGGCAGAGTTTCTACAGCTGGATGCCCTTCCTAACGCCAACTACTCCGAGAGTGTAGTGGGTGCTTTTATGTGCCACCGGCACGAAGGCCAATTCTTGTACTTGTTTCAGTAATTTGACCATGGTCATGCCAATATGATAATTTTACAAATTTTGTCTCTCAATAAATAAAAACAATTTGGAGAATTACATTTTGCAATATTTTGTTTTATTATGAAAAAAATAATTTATGTAAATTTTCAGGGAATTTCAGCAAAATGGATATATTCAAAGCAAAATCAAAATAAATTGCCTCTGTCAACACTTCAGAACTTTCCACAAGATTGTTGAATTCTAAGCTTTCACAGAAACTAAAATAAATAGTTTCTGATTTAGACACAAATCCAATAGGATTAGCTGATTGTATCTCTCCAACACTTGACTGCTATTCTATCTTATCAACTCCAGAGGAATTAAAAACAAATTTGAACTCAGAATGTAAAGTGATGGAACAAATGCCACAAGGTATTTTTCTGATGTTCTCACAATTCTGCCAATACACTGTCTGCACTAAAGTTAAAAATAATAATTATACCCATTCTGACAAAATTGTGAAAATCTCAACTTACATATGCAATGTAGAACCACTTATAAGGTAATTACTGGGACTGTATAATACTAAGAGATGTTATTCAGTTACAAGTGGTCTAGGGTCTAGGCACCTATAAATCCTTTAGGTACACCTGAATAAGGTATGTATATGCATATATTATAATAGATACCCAAATATGAATGCAAAATGAAATCAATAATCTTAAATAAAATAGACTACATATTTAGAAGTTAACATTTTTTAATTTCTTAAGGAGGTTTATTTTTGAAGTTAGTTTTTTTATGGTATAGAGAACAGTAAATGTACTTTTATAAGTATGTATAAAAGATGTGTATTTAGAAATGATTTTGAGAAGAGTATTAAAATTTGTGATTGACAACAATAGCAAATTCCATTTCATTGAAAATTAAAATCATTTATATACTGAAGTCAGTCTTCTTGTAGAGGAATATTTCTTTACATCATACAATATATTTCCTCAAATTGATTGTTAGTGGAAGAACACACTAAAACAAGAAAAATAATTACTCAAATTGCATCAGAACTTCATCAATATATGCCATATATTAGAGTTATGTCATATATTACATGTATATGTCATATATTGAGTAAAGGACACAGTGTTCACAACAGAAACATGACAACTAAAGAGTAATATTTATTCTGCCCCGACACCTTTCTGATAAGATGGCACCTAATTTTCAAGACAATCCAAGAGATTCAGAGCAGCATCAGTTATTCTAGTTCCTAAAAGACAAACAAAACAATGAAATCATTGGTAACAAGTATACACTTCAGAAATCTCTAAAATTATATTTTCTGTAGCAGCAATTAACAGTAATCTCTAAATTTTTACGACTTCATTTTGTTGTGTTCCCAATAGAAAGGAAAATATCTAAGCATTTGTTTTTGCAGTTGGATGCCCTTATCCTCATCTTAATGTCCACTTTCCCACGCTTACACGAGTCAGATGGAATTTGTCGCAGTAGATGTTTTTATTGTTTGATGTTCCTTCCTGTTGCCAAGCCAAAATTGTTTCCAAGTAAGGTGATATTACCCCATGGGCAAACGTGCTTTCATGCAAAATTGAAAGAAAAAAACACCACTTTTTTGAGAGTGATACTTTTTTACAATTATCACATAATGTCAACACACACACACATACACAAACAAGCTTCTTTCAGTTTCCATCCACTAAATCCAGTCACAAGGTTTTGGTCAGTAGAGAGCTGTAGTAGAAGACACTTGCTCAAAGTGCCTCACAGTGGGACTGAACCTGAAACCACATGTTTGGGAAACTTCTTAACCACAGAGCCATGCCTACATCTTAATATGAAATAGAAGTAAAACTTCCTTTAACAGTAAGAAAAACATCAACTAGCAGAGCTAAGTGTCCAACTCAAGTGTTTACCAGATGACTGGAATAAGATTTGAACACATGAGCATGTACTAAGAACATCATCCTAAGTTCACAGCCAGTGAGCATACTCGTACACAGTCTTGCCTACATTATGCTTTGACTATTATTTCATCCACATATACATCAAAACAACATTTGGATATACAATACTCTAGTCAGCCATATTGTCAGAGCCACCTCATTCCATCTGCTTTTCTCTCTTTCTCTCTCTACCTATCTAACAATAAACTGATCAACTAGCCAACCAACCAACTTTCCAGTTCAGTCCACTATATAGAACCTTGGGCAAGCGTTTACTATAGTCTCTGACCAATCAAGGCTTTGTGAGTGGATCTGGAACATGGAAACTGAAACAAGTCTGTCGTTTAAATATATATATACACACACATACACCATGGAAAACAGATATTGAATGATGATGATGATATATGTGTGTGTGTTATTGTCTCCTTTCCTTGATATTACATCACTATCAAAGCAGTATCCTTTGTTATGAATATTACATGAAAATATGTTTGATAATGGGGAAAACATCAACTCATTTGGAAACAGGTAATGACTAGTGACAAGAAGGGTATATGATGGAAGAAAATTTGCCTCAACAAATTATGCCCTACCCATACAGATCGGCAGATAGATAGCTTACTCTTAGTTTCACTGAAAAGGTCTAACAATAACAAAACATGTCAGTTACTTTTAGCAGTTAGCTTTCAAAACAACATCAATTCTCATCTGTATTTGTTTAAATTTTCCAAACATATCAGTTTGCAGAGTTACCTCCCTTGCGTTTTAACTTTTTTTCAAAATCTCCGACAGTTCTATTCATTAATTCATCATCATCATCATCATCATCCACTTTCCATGCTGGCATGAGTTAGACGGTTTGACCAGAGATGGTAAGCTCGAGAGCTGCACTAGGCGCCAATCTAATTTGGCTTGATTTCTACATCTGGATCCACTTCATAATGCCAACCACTCCACAGAGTGTACTGGGAGCCTTTCAAGTGTCACCATCACAGGTGCCAATTACACGTCACTGGCACAGGTGTCATTCACACCAGCACTAGGCCATGACCATGATTTCACACTAAGCTTGTCACGTCTGCTCAAGCACAGCAATTTGCCAGAAGTCCCGGTCACTTGTCATCATCTCAGTAAGACTCAACATCTAAAGGTCACATTTCACCACTTCGTCCCACATCTTCTTGGGTCTACCTTTTCCACAGGTTCCTTTCACAATTGGCACTTCTGTCAATCAAAGTGTTTCATATTACATATGTGAGACTCTATAATATTTGTAATTTTTACACCGAATTCTCCTGGGGTATTTTTCCTGTTATGTCACTAAATACAACAGCCCTGAAAGCTAATGGATAAAATAACTAAAAGAGTTTGCATATTAAATCCTACCATTAAAAACTGGTAGCTGAAAGTTATGGAATCTATCAATGGAAACTTAGTTTTAAGAATTAAGATTAATACTTTTACTATTATCAGAATTCTTATCATCGCAGTAGCTATTTGATGATACAAAAACTGAAGCCTTGACAGAATTAAGAAAATCATATTTTCTTCAGAACATTTCCAACAACCAATAATTATTATTTCATCTTAAAAAGCATTTTGCTTCAGAATATTCATTTCAAATTTTGGTAAAAGGCCATCAATTTTGGGTGACAGCATAAGCTGATTACATCGACCCCAATGCTCAACTGGTACTTACTTTATCAACCTCGAAAGGCTGAAAGGCAAAAACATTACTGGCAGAATCTGAACTCAGAACATAAATATAGATGAAACTCCACAAAGCATTTCGCCCAGTGCACTAACAATTCTGCCAGCTTGCTGCAATTTTGTTTCAGAATACTAAATATAGTTAATAAAAGGTAACTGTACCTGGGCCAAATATTGCAGCACACCCACAGTCCATCAGCTCTTTATAATCCTGTGGGGGAATCACACCTCCAGCAACAACAATTATATCTCTGACAACAAAGAAATGTATAAAATCGATTGATTGTTGACAAACATAAACAGATATTTCACTCCTCGTAATAACAATACAAACTAATTTTAAGGAACCATATAAAGATATCTGAATAAAGCAAATATTTACAAACAATTCTTAATGAGAAAAACTCCAAAATTAGAGAATGAAAATAAAATTTAAAAGATGTTTATATTTCTACTTCATTTTACCGAATGAGAGTTTTACTATATATACTTTAAAGTGTTCATTATTTACAATAAATTTTGTAGGAAGTGATTTATATATGTAAAATTCTTTGTCTCTCTCTCTGTAACTTAATAATTTATAATAAAGAAAATTTTTTTGTTGTACATGCACACTGATGTTGCACATCCTGCAGAGCATACAACCTTCGCTCCTCTCTAGTCTACACATCCTCTGCATTCAGAGCCCAGGCCTCACTACCATGGAGTATAGTCATTCATACACAAGCATCATATAGTCTACCTTTCACACTGAGAGAGAGAGTCCTTCTATTGCCAACAGAGGTAGTAGTTCCCTGAATTTCCTCTATCCTATTTTTGTTACAACACTTTCAGAGCATCCACCACCATTACTAATTTGGTCACCTAAGTAGCATAAACTATGTACTACCTCAAGAGAGTCTCCTGGGCATTTGAGAGAGTCTAAGTTCCGCATGCTCTTAGTGCTTATTGTTCCTGCACATCTGCCACACACAAAGGCGACCTTATCTGTTAATGTACCTGTGATTCCATTGCGCCTCTTGTGCGTCTACAGCTTACACTCAGTGCAGCAAATGGAATTACTTCCCATTCCTTTCCTACAAACTGAGCAGGGCCGTTTATCCGATAGAAAGAGAGTCTTATCAGCTTTCTTGCTAACAACAACTTTGGTGTTGCTAAGTTAACTTTAAGGCCCTTTGATTCCAGGTTTTGCTTCCAAACCTAGAACTTCTTCTCCAATTCAGCTTCAGGTTATCAGCATATAGCAGTTCTAATGGGCATCCAGTTTTGAATTCCTCTGTTATGGTCTGGAAGACTATGATAAATAACACTGAACTAAGAGCCTGGTGAACCCCTACTTGTACGCTGAATTCATCACTGTATTTATGGCCAACTCTCATCTTACTGACAGCATCACTGTACATGGCTTGTACTGCTCTAACAAACTACTCCTCTACTCCTCAATTCCTTAGAGACCACCTGATAACAGAGAGGGGGAACTCTGTCAAAAGCTATGTTATACAGAAATATACTATGGTATACAACGGTACACTATGGTATATTCTTGTAAACTGCAATACACTATATAGTGTGTTACATTAAATGTATTAATACTTACGGTCTTTGTAAATTTTTCAATTCTTTAATGAGTTGTGGAATCAAAGTTTTGTGACCAGCTGCAAGGGAACTAACTCCAACTATATGGACGTCAGCATCAATAGCTTGCTGTGCAGCTTCTCTCGGTGTCTGTTGAAAGAGAACAGAAGACAATGAAGATATAATGACTAACTGACTGTCTATACAGTATCTTTAGCCATCTAAAGCCAGGGATAAGGTATTGTTATAACCAATTATTTATTTATTGGTTTGTTTCACTAAATATTAAATAAATCTTGAGACAGCTAATTTACTGTAAGATAGATTTAGTAATATAATGTAACTATTTTCAAAAGGTGAATACATCATCATCATCATCATCATCGTTTAACGTCCGCTTTCCATGCTAGCATGGGTTGGACGATTTGACTGAGGACTGGTGAAACCGGATGGCAACACCAGGCTCCAGTCTGATTTGGCAGAGTTTCTACAGCTGGATGCCCTTCCTAACGCCAACCACTCAGAGAGTGTAGTGGGTGCTTTTACGTGTCACCCGCACGAAAACGGCCACGCTCGAAATGGTGTCTTTTATGTGCCACCCGCACAAGCCAGTCCAGGGGCACTGGCAACGATCTCGCTCGAAAATCCTACAGGAGCCAGTCAGGCGGTACTGGCAACGGCCACGCTCAAAATGGTGCATCTCATGTGCCACCCGCACAAGAACCAGTCCAGGGGCACTGGCAACGATCTTACTTGGCTTGCCGGGTCTTCTCACGCACAGCCCATTTCCAAAGGTCTCGGTCCGTAGTCATCGCCTCGGTGAGGCCCAATGTACGAAGGTCTTGCCTCACCACCTCAGCCCAGGTCTTCCTGGGCCTACCTCTTCCACGGGTTCCCTCAACTGTTAGGGTGTGGCACTTTTTCACGCAGCTATCCTCCTCCATTCTCACCACATGTCCATACCAGCGCAATCGTCTCTCTTGCACGCCACAACTGATGCTTCTAATGTTCAGCTTTTCTCTCAAGATACTTACATTCTGACGGGTATTCACATTGACATTACACATCCAACGGAGCATACTGGCTTCATTCCTTGCGAGCTTACGTATGTCCTCAGCAGTTACAGCCCATGTTTCACTGCCATGTAGCATGGTTGTTCGTACGCATGCGTCATACAGTCTGCCTTTTACTCTGAGTGAGAGTCCCTTTGTCGCCAGCAGGGGTAAGAGCTCTCTAAACTTTGCCCAGGCTATTCTTATTCTAGCAGCTACACTTTCAGCGCACCCACCCCCACTACTAACTTGGTCGCCCAGATAGCGGAAGCTATCGACTACCTCTAGTTTTTCACCCTGGAATGAGATAGAAGTTGTTTCCTGTTTGTTTGCAGTCTTTATTGCACCTGAACATCTGCCACAAACAAAAACTAACTTGCTAGTTAACCTGCCTTTGATGTTGCTGCACCTCTTATGTGTCCATAGCTTGCACCGGGTACATCTTATAGAGTTACTACCTACTCCTTTTCTACATACTGAGCAGGGCCATCTACCTGAAGGGGTTTGTGTTTTATCTACCTTCCTACTTATTAGGATTTTGGTTTTAGCTAGGTTGACTCTAAGGCCCTTCAATTCTAGACCTTGCTTCCACACCTGAAACTTCTCCTCTAGTTCTGATAGTGACTCCGCAATTAGGGCAAGGTCATCAGCATAGAGGAGCTCCCAGGGGCAACCTGTCTTGAACTCCTCTGTGATTGCCTGGAGGACTATGGTAAATAATAGGGGGCTGAGGACGGAACCTTGGTGGACCCCTACCTCTACCCGGAATTCATTGCTGTACTCATTTCCAACCCTCACCTTACTGGCAGCATCTCTGTACATGGCTCGCACAGCTCTCACTAACCATTCTTCTATCCCAAGTTTCCTCATTGACCACCAGATAAGGGATCGGGGGACCCTGTCAAAGGCTTTCTCCATGTCAACGAAAGCCAGGTACAGAGGTTTATCCTTAGCTAGGTATTTCTCCTGCAACTGTCTCACTAGAAATAAGGCATCAGTAGTGCTTTTACCTGGCACGAACCCAAACTGCATCTCATCTAAATTGATTCGCTCCCTAATTAGTTGGGCTATGACCCTCTCTGTAACTTTCATAACCTGATCTAACAGCTTGATGCCTCTGTAATTATTTGTATCTAAAGCGTCCCCTTTACCTTTGTAGCAGTTGACTATGATGCTGCTACACCAGTCATAGGGTATGACTCCTTCGTGTATCACCTGGTTCGTAATACGGGTGACTAGGCTATAGCCAACACTGCCAGATATTTTGAGCATCTCTGCAGTGATTCCTGATGGGCCGGGGGCTTTCCCGGTCTTCATACTCTTAATTGCTTTATCTACCCTGGTACTATCAACTCGGATAGCTGGTCCCTCTATTGGGTCGACATAAGGCAGGCTCTCTTTCTCCCATTCATTCTCTTTATTAAGCAATCTATCGTAGTGGCATCTCCAGACCTCTTTCTTTGCATCCTCATTTAATGCAAGCGTACCATCATCCATGCGAACACATTTCTCTCCTACAACATCACTATTCTCTCTCCTACACTGTCTTGCAACCCGAAATACCTCGAGTCTTTGGTCCTCACGGCGCAGAACATTGGCAAATCTTTCCTTATCTGCTTCCCCTCTGGCTAAATAAACCTGTCGCCTAGCCTCCCTTCTGGCACATTGGTACAATTCCCTGCTACCACCGTTCTTCCAGTCCTTCCAAGCCTGTTTCTTTTGTCTAATAGCCCTGTCTACCTCCTTGTTCCACCACCACGTTACTCTGGGTTGGGAGGGGACCTTACACCACCCACAAATCTGGTCGGTGGCTTTCAACAGGTTGTCCCGCAGAAATCTCCAATTGTCTTCCACGTTGTATGATGCTATATCCCCTTCTATTTCGTTAAATGCTTCAAGTAACTTGTCTCTAAGTCTCTGTCCGTTTGCAGGGTCTTTAAGCTTCCACACCCTTCTTCTCCAAGCCTGTCTAATTCTGGGCACCCATTTTGCCTTGATCCCAAAGTCGCTAACTACTAATCTATGTTGTGGGGTACATTCTTCGCCAGGGTAGGTTTTGGCATTTATAAGCCGCCCTCTTTCCCTATTTCTGGCGAGGATGTAGTCGATTTGGCTAGAGTGTCTGCCGGAGCGGTAGGTGACTAGGTGACTGGCAGGTTTCCTGAAGTTGGTATTGCAGACCATAAGATTGGTTGCATCACAGAACTCCAGCAGTCTGGTTCCCTCCTCGTTGCGGGAACCGAAGCCATAGCCTCCATGTATGCCATGGAAGCCCCCAGCACGACGTCCGACATGACCGTTGAAGTCTCCAGCCACAAAGAGAAGGTCCCTGTCACTCGTCGACGAGGTAGTTTGCAAGAGGGTGTCATAGAATTGGTCTTTCAGACCATCTGGTAGCCCAGGTTGAGGTGCATAGGCTGAGATGACAGTAGCTAATCTATGATGAAGCACTAGTCTGATCTTAAGTACTCTGTCACTTACTCTAACGACCTCGATTACCTTATCCACCCATTTCTCCGCTAGAAGTATTCCTACGCCCCCGACCCCGTCAGTGTTCCCTGCCCAGAAAATCTTGTACCTGTGTTCTTTGCCTGTGAGGAACCTTGCAGCACCTCCTCTCCATCTTACTTCCTGGATGCAGCACATATCTACGCATCTCCGTTCAAGCATCTCAACAATTTCACCAGATCTACCTTTCAGCGTGCCGACGTTGAGAGTGCCAATCCTAACAGTATGGGTGTTGGGGGTGTGGGCCTGTAGCCTGGGAAGGGGAAAAGCAGTGTCGTGTACCTGAAAAGAAGAGAAGAAAACTTGCAATTGGAAGAATTCATAAGCAAAACAGTACCTACAACCTGCAAACATTTCTCAACCTTAATGCGCTACCCAAAGGTAGGGGAGAGGATGGCCAAGGCCACTAGATGGGTTCCGGGAGACAGCCGAGGTTGACAGGATGACAGAGGAATGAACTTCCGGTGGAGGGGGCGGGATGACAGAGGAATGAACTTCCGGTGGAGGGGGTGGGATGACAAAGAAATGAACTTCCGGTGGAGGGGGTGGGATGACAGAGGAATGAACTTCCGGTGGAGGGGGCGGGATGACAGAGGAATGAACTTCCGGTGGAGGGGGTGGGATGACAAAGAAATGAACTTCCGGTGGAGGGGGTGGGATGACAGAGGAATGAACTTCCGGTGGAGGGATGACAGAGGAATGAACTTCCGGTGGAGGGATGACAGAGGAATGAACTTCCGGTGGAGGGGGTGGGATGACAGAGGAATGAACTTCCGGTGGAGGGATGACAGAGGAATGAACTTCCGGTGGAGGGGGTGGGATGACAGAGGAATGAACTTCCGGTGGAGGGGGTGGGATGACAGAGGAATGAACTTCCGGTGGAGGGGGTGGGATGACAGAGGAATGAACTTCCGGTGGAGGGGGTGGGATGACAGAGGAATGAACTTCCGGTGGAGGGGGTGGGATGACAGAGGAATGAACTTCCGGTGGAGGGGGTGGGATGACAGAGGAATGAACTTCCGGTGGAGGGGGTGGGATGACAGAGGAATGAACTTCCGGTGGAGGGGGTGGGATGACAGAGGAATGAACTTCCGGTGGAGGGGGTGGGATGACAGAGGAATGAACTTCCGGTGGAGGGGGTGGGAGGGCGGGTTACCGCCAGCGAGTAGATAGGGCTCTTAATTGTAGATTTTAAATATTTGAGAGACAACAATGCATAAATCGTAATTTTTAAAAGAGCAATGAATTCTGGGTGATTAGAATATAACGTAGCATGAATTTAGGAAGCTTAGAAAGTGAATAAGCATGAATTTAAGACAACAACTGAATTCAATTGAATTTCATGGAGAGAAACAAGATAAATAATAGGGGGCAACTAAAGCGCGAAGGTATTATGAGATGTTTGAGGCCGTAAATAAATAAAAAATCTCTATCTTATCTGCATCTTGGAGATTTCGTCGTAGTATGTCAGCGTCAGGGCAACGCATCAGTAAGAATTAAAATTCTGAGAATTATTTACTTTCAATTATAATATAACAATTATATATAATGTATCTCTTTAATCTCTTTAACTGGTTTCAGCTCAAAAGTAGTGGTCATGCTGGGGCACTATAAAGATAACACCGTCTTTATAAAGTGTGTAGCAGTGGAGAGTTAGGCAAGCCATTAGAACAAGCCAGAACAACCTCGTGGGCATCGGTACCATTTTCCTCTTTCTCCGTTCTTCCATTCTCCGAACTTTCCATCTTTCCGACGAAGGGCTACGCCCGAAACGTCATACACTCTCTCTTTCCTTTCCTGAGCGTCCAATAATACTATCCATATCACGTCCTCACTTTGTTTTTTTGTTTTTTTGTTATTGTTTTTTTTAACTATATATATATATGTATATATATATATATGTGTGTGTGATGTATGTTTATAACTAGGACACATAGGTAAGAAGACAATAATACTGACCTTATAAAGGAGTGGGGGGATTAGGAAGACATTAAGAGCAAACCAGATTGATAAACCAAAAAGAAATAAAAATCAGAAAGAATTAAAGATACATACAGCAAACAGAGGTCCAACATCAACATCAAAGCCCATATCAGCCAATCCTGTGGCAATAACTTTAGCTCCCCTGTCATGTCCATCTTGTCCAACTTTAGCCACAAGAATTCTGGGACGACGACCTTCTTTCTCCTCATATTCCTTTCAAATAGGAAGAAATGGTTAAAAAAAAAAAGAGAAAATTGTTATTTTTAACTTGCAAATTTCATGTCCAGGAAGAGATTATGTTTTCAAGGTTGAACTAGGAATGCAATCTACTGGTGTGTAGCCTTGGCTTGCCAGGATCTTATTTATAATGTTTGTTCCAAAAATAGAAGCTCAACCCATGCCAGCATGGAAGATGGATGATGATGATGATGATGGGGGGGGGGGGGAATAAGAAACTAAGTTTAGTTTTTCATTCAAGTAATGTCAACTTTCTTAACGATTAATGACTTGTTCATTCAAGTTATTCATATCCTCAGTTATGTAAAATCTGGATAAGTAGCAATATGTTCAAAACTAGATAAAACATATCCAACCACTCTCAAAAATAGTGATAAGCATAATGTTATCTGTTTCTCAACTTAACTCAACTTCACAACATTACTGCTGTTTGTTCTATCAACTTCCAGGGAAATAAAACAAAGGTAACTGCAGCAGAATTTAAAACAAAGGGGTTGAAAAATTAAATGCTATAAAGTATTTATCCATATCTTCTCCAAACTCAGACATTCTGCACTCCTTTAAAACTATCATGAAAATAACAGACTACAAGTGAGATGATAAAGTACCTAGCTTTAATGACATCAGTTAATGGATACAGAAAAGACAGCTATTCATGTACAAAGGGCACAAACTGAATAAAAATGTTCTGACAATGGAAATTATTTGTAAAAAAGAAAAACTATGAAAACAAGGGAAGAAATGGTAGAGTTAGATAACAGGATTCTGAGCCTCTTTAAAGAGGTAACAAGAGGATTGAGAAAACTGATAGCATGCCATACTGCAGGCTAATCCAGACAATACCAAGATATTGATGCTAAAATTAGATTTAAATTTTTGTCTACCATTTTCAATGAAGAGTCACTGTCATCATTTCACATCCATTTCTCTATGTTGTCTTGGATGGATAGTTCTTTTCTAACACAGTATCTGGCCATTGTTGAGGTCCATTGTAATCTCTTTCATGAAGTCCAGTATTCTGAGAACATCAGCCTCCACCACTTCTTCCCAGATCTTCCTACAAATCCTTCCACTTGGATCCTTTGCTATCTCTCTACCCATCTATCATACTTCATATACAACACCTATCCACACTAGCTCAGTCTTGTCCTCTGCACACCACAGCAAATTTGTCAGATGCCCATTTGTTTTACCTCAGCTCATCTGTGCCCTGTTTGTCCATGTATACTAACTTTCTATCTTGGTATTGTCTGGATTAGCCTGCAGTATGGCATACTACCACTTCTCTCAATCCTCTTGTTACCTCTTTAAAGAGGATCAAAATCCTGTTATATAACTCTACCATTTCTTCCCTTGTTTTCATAGTTTTTCTTTTTTACAAATAATTTCTATTGTCAGAACATACTAACATTACAGACCCAGTGGATCATGCTTGCATAATTCCATTCCAGCCTACACACATCCTCTACATTCAATACTCATGTCTTCATACACAGACACCACAATAATGCCCATCATGCACAACCCTCATATAACGTGTCCTTCATTTGGACAGATGAATGCTTAGCTGCCAGAAATAGTAATATTTCTATAAACTTTTTCCATGCCATCTTTACTCTGGCTACTATATTACAAAATCCTCTTCCAATACTGATAAGGTTACCTAGGTAACAAAACTGTCATCAACTTTTAGTAAATATTCCAAGTAGTTGAAATAGTTCATAACATAAATGTAATATAAAACTGCCTCTGGGGTATGAAACAGAATTTTAAAATTTTAGAGATAACAAAATAAATTTTTGCTGTGATATGTTTACAGCTAAATAGATTCTGTGACTTAAATTTATAAAAACATTTAAATAGAAAATTGTTTTAACTTACATTAACTCTGTTTATCACATTCCTGATCTCATCCATTTCACTATATTCTGTCTTGTAAGCACCACTGACTAATCGATCAGAGGCAATATGGCGGCCAAATACCTATCAGTAAAAGAGGAGGAACACAATAACAAAATATCAGAGAAATATTTTGACAAAGAAACAAATCTCTTTAGAATGAAAATAGATTTCAACATCTTCACAGGCAAGGCAAGATAGTTAAGAAGTTTGCTTTCCAGTTCAATACCAGTTCTTAGTACCTTGGGTAAATATCTTCTTTCATAACACTGGGTTAATTCAAGCCTTTGTGAATCTGGTGTAGATGGAAACTCTGTGAAATATACCAGTTTAAGAATATCCTTCCTTTCTCCTTGGAGGTTTTACAAAAAATTTATCTTCAGATTAAGCAATAAAAAAGAATTGACTATCTAAATCCTTTAACACTCACATTATTTTGTCAAATGTAATGCTTTTTTTATCCACATTGTTTTGGATTAATCATGCATTATATTGTAATTTCATGAGTTTGATGAAATAACTGTTAATTTTTAAAATGATAATGTAGGGTTGGTATGAGAGGCCAGATCTGACCAGTTTGAACATAAAACAGGTAGAATATTTTGACCAGATATGGCCAGTTTATATGCTAAAGGGTTAAATCTGGAAAATGAATGAAAACAACTGTTAGACATAAATAACAAAAATGATAGCAATTCATATCTGATTATCATATACTGCCTGATGTCAAGAAAGCAAGATCTCCAAACTGTTGATAAGTACAGCAGGGTAGAATAGACATCATCATCATCATCATTTACTGTCTGTTTTCCATGCTGGCATGTATTGGACGGTTTGATAGGAGCTTGCCAGCTGAAGATCTGCCAAGACTCTATGTCTGTTTTGGTATGGTTTCTATGGCTGGATGCACTTCTTAATGCCATCCACTTTATGGAGTGTAATGGGTGCTTTTTTGCAGTACTGCCACAGGTGCTTTTTACACGGCAGCAGCACCTACAAGCCCACAAGATTAGGAATGCTCAGCTGGAGAGATCTCTGAATTTTACCCAGCCTATTCTAGTAGCTACGCTCTTGGAGCATCCACCCCTGCTACTGACTTGGTCACCTAGGTAATGGAAGCTATCAACTACTTCTAGTTTTCGCCACTAGCATTTGGCAGAGCCTATTTTCTGTACATTCTTAATATTATTTGTATCTGTGCACCTTCCAGACAAAAATTGTTTTCCCTGTTGCCAGTACCGCCTGACTGGTCTTCGTGCGGGTGACACGTAAAAGCACCCACTACACTCTCTGAGTGGTTGGCGTTAGGAAGGGCATCCAGCTGTAGAAACTCTGCCAAATCAGATTGGAGCCTGGTGTTGCCATCCGGTTTCACCAGTCCTCAGTCAAATCGTCCAACCCATGCTAGCATGGAAAGCAGACGTTAAACGATGATGATGATGACGATGTCAACCTTCCTCTGATATTACTGCACCCCTTATGTGTCCATAGCTTACCCTGGGTACATCTTATGGAGTTTCTCTATCTTCATATCCTTAATTGCTTTATCTACTAAGCTACTGTCAATTAGGATAGCCAGCCCCACTGTTAGGTCCACATTAGGCAAGCTCTCCTTTTTCCATGCATTCTCTACATTTAGCAACCTTTCATAGTGGCGCTTCCAAGCCTCCTTCTTTGCAAAATAACTGACTGCAAGTGAGCCATCATCCATGTGAAAACATTTCTTTCCTACCACATCACGATTTTCTCTGACACTGTCTTGCAATCTTAAACACTTCAAGCCTCTGGTCCTTACGTCACAGAACACTGACAAACTTCCTCCTTTCTATTTCTCCCCTCGTTAGTTACATCTGTCTTCTAGACTCTCTCCAAGCTACCTGATCGTGTTCTCTGCTACCATCATTCTTCCAGTCCTTCCAGGCCCGTTTCTTCGCTGGCACTACATACGTATATACGTACATACATACATACATACATACACACACACACAAACAAACAGATAGCCATCCAACCCATGCCAACATGGAAAACGAACACTGAATGTTGATGATGACACTGCTGATGGTGGGTGGGTGTGTGTGTGTGCGTGTGCACATGAGTGTGTGCACATGTGTGTGTGCACATGTGTGTAAAATCAGCATTGTTTTAACATCCACTTTTTTGTTGAGGCAGATTTTCTATGGCAGGACACCCTTCCTCTCATGAACGTTCACCTGCTTACGGTGTCAATCTAGCTCAAAAACATCTGCAATAGATTGACACAATATTTGCAGGTTATATGTATTACACAATATTTGTAGGTTAGAAATATAAGACAATATTTGTAAGTGGTAAGTATAAAACAATAGTTGTAGCCCATATATATATTTGTTGGTTATATATATTAAGACAACATATACAGGTGATATGTATTACGCAAGAATAGGGGAGACAGAGAAAGGACACAAGTTCACTTTAAGCTGACATGTGCAATTCTGATTCCTCTGTCTCTGCACTAGGAATTGGAGAGATGAGATAAAGTAAAAGACATCTCATAAAACCTCTAATTCAAAGATGATCTTATCAAATTTGGCAGCAGCAGAGAAGATTCCAGGAGTAGAATTCCTAGAAAGATAGAAATAACAATGTTAAATGTGAACTTACTTCTTCCATGGCATCTGTTATTTCTCCAACAGTACAACGTGCACGAGCAGCATCAATAGAAAGTCCAAGTAAATTTCCATCACCAGACTTACAACATTTGGTGATGTCCTCAAGACACCTGTCAGCCTGAAAGTGAGATTATTACATTCTATTATACTGAATTGGGAGTATTTCTAGGAATAAAAAACAAGGTAGTAACATTATATCATTTATAATAATATTATTATAGTTATTATGATTATTATTATTATTATAAAGGCGGCAAACTGGCACAATCGTTAGCATGCCAGGCAAAATGTTTAGCAGCATTTCGTCTGTCTTTACAGTCTGAGTTCAAATTCTGCCAAGATTGACTGCATTTTCATCCTTTTGGGGCTCAATAAATTAAGTATCAGTGAAACACTAGGGTCAATGTAACCAAATAGTTCCCTCCCACAAAATTTCAGGCCTTCTGCCTTTAGTAGAAAGGATTATTACTATTATAAGGTGATGAGCTGACAATCATTAAGCATGTCAGACAAAATGGTTAGTGATATTTTGTACAACTTTACATTTTAAGCTGAAATACTGCTGAGATTAACTTTGCTTTTATGCATTCGGGGTTGATAAAATAAGTACCAGTTGAGAACTGGGGGGGGGGGGGGGTCAATGTAATCATCTGGTCTCCTACCACAAAATTTCAAGCCTTGTGCCTATAGTAGAAAGGATCATCATCATCATTAGCAGCAGCAGCAGCAGATGGCAGTAAATTTTCAAGGAGAGGAGCTTGTTCTATGCTTGTTTTGTTAAGAGTGGTCTGATATTTAAGCGATCAATATAAAATGCTTTGCATGTTTTAATGAGTTATTCCTCAATCAAGAGATTAATAATTTGATTTTAATTTTGAAAAGAAGAAAAAGCTTCACACCACCGTATTAAAGTCTAATAGTTTCCCTAAAATAAATTTAATGATGTGTATTTTTAACATAGCATGGAGCCCTAAAAATATGGAATGTTTCTTCCCAAAACTGTTAGCTTATTTTAAATCTGAAGAGGGTTCATATTTTTCAGGTGAATAAATAAAGAAATGGCATAATAAATGATAATATTTTCTTCTTATTTTAATTCATTTATTTTTATTATTTTTATTATTTGCATACTACGTTGTTGTTTTTTTACAATCCTCATTTCTTAGCACAATGTCAAAAGTTGGAATGGAGTGGGTAAGGTAAAGTTAACTTTGGTGTTATTTAAATCATTTACTATTCAAACTCAGAAGAAACTGAACAATGATTGAGTACTTAACCCAATAATCAACCATTTCTACCAATTCACCACCACAACACAACAAGGGACTATGTGGTTACTCAACCTCACTCACATCAGACCCTATCTTCTTAAATAAAGAAAGGTTACATTAGATAATATAATCCTAAACACTCTTAATAAGATAGGATGGTCACATCTAGAATGTTTTATTCATAAGTCTGCTTACTCTCAAGGTTCATTTGGGTCTAAACAACAACTTACTATCAAGATACATATATCATAATTTTTCAGAGGGACACAATTTTGTTACCAACTGAATCAACAATAATCAATTTAATTCTTATTTCATCAACTCTGACAAGATAAAAATCAAAATTAACCTAACTTTGACATAATGAAAGTTAAAATAAACCCAAGATACAAGGCATAAACTACACAGTAACAACAACAAAGTCTAATGGAATATTTAGTGAAAAAGAATAAAACTTACCAAATCTGAGTCTCGTGTTTCTCGAACCATTTTCAAGCGATTAATTTGTGATTCACGTACTTTAGTGTTATCAATAGCTAAAACATCAACTATATCTTCTTCCTTCAGTCGATACTTATTCACACCAACAATTACCTCTGAAAACAATTACAATGCAAATATACATACATAAAAAACATGCATATATATATATATATATATATATATATATATATATATATATATATAAACATTATAAGGTGCACATACATACCCTATGTTTTGTTTAAATTCTGATTGTGGCAGGATAGTGTCCAGGGAAAGCTCTCTACACAAGACCAAGTATTAAAGAACATCAAGTGTCCTGACCAATTAGGGTTGATTTAAGTGAGTAAACCTGCAACGCTAATCCACAGCCCAATGAGTGGAACATCATCATCATTATCATCATTTAATGCCCACTTTTCCATGCTTGCATGGGTCAGATGGAATTTGTTGAAACAGATTTTTGTCACCAACCCTTCCTGTCACCAACACTCACCTGTTCCCAAGAAAGGTAATATTTTCCCTTGGTTAGACATGAGTTTTGATGGAAGACTGGAAATGAGCAACCTCACTTGTATGATGATGATATTTGTTTACAACCATCCCATGTCTTGACAAGAGTACACACATACACACATACACACACACACACATACACACACACACACACATATATATATATATATATGTATATACATGGTGTCTCAGAATTAACTATCTATTTCAGTGAAATTGCACAATTGTTTTTAAAAACTCACTTTTATTTACATTTATCATATTTAATGTTTAAAGCATATAAATTTTTAATCTTGTTTATAATTTTAGTATTTTACAATTCTTTTTATAATTTTATTGTCATTCTTGTTGGATCCCACTTATCTCTCCACAACAGCTTTTTTTCAGTTTGGCTATATATACGAGGGGGTACCCAAAAGTAACCAGAAATGCTCTCTGTGGAACAAACTTGTTGTAGTTCAAGCTTCTGCCACTAGAGGCCATTTGATGCAACCCTCAGGCACCAGTCTACCGACTGGCAGCGTTCAGTGGGGTCATACTGCCATGTGGTGCATCATTCTTTTGCAGTATTTCTCCCTTGTTCATTGATTTTTGGAACTGCTGACCAAGGAACAGTGTGCTTCCATGAAATTCTGTTTTCTGTGGGGAAAATGGCAACTGAAACTGCTGTCATACTGCAAACAGCTAACAAGGATGCTGTCATGAGCAAAACACAAGTTTACAAGTGGTTTCCACACTTTAGGAATGCTCACATGTCACTTGAAGACCAATATCATTCAGGACAACCGCTGACCATGCAAACAAGTGAAAATTCCTGAACTGATCTTGGAAGACTGTCACAGAACAATTGATGAACTTGTTGATATGACTGGTGTGTCCTGGAACTTCTGCCAACGAATTTTAAGCAAAGAATTGTGAATGAAAAGAGTTGCAGTAAAATCTGTGCCTCACTTGCTCAAGGAAGATCAAAAACAGTCATGAGTAAATGTGTTTCATGAACTGAAAGAACTTTTGGAAGTTGACCCAGACCTTTTTTTAAAGGTCGTCAATGATGATGAAAGTTTACACTACAGAATTTGCAGATGTGAAGAGGTGAAGAAAAATACGTCGGAGGAGTTAAAAGGTATCATTTCACAAGAGTTCCAGCACTTCTTTGAATAGTGGAAAATGTGCCAGGACCAATGCATTGCTTCAACTGGAGAATACTTTGAAATGTGATAAATGTGTAGACTAAGTGAATACAATAATATTGCAAAACTCTGGTTTCATTTGGGTACCCCCTCGTTTATGACAACCTTCCTTCAGTTTCTCTCTACTAAATTCACTCACAAGTATTTGGTTGGCCCAGGGCTAGAGTAGAAGACACTTGTGCAAGGTTCAGTGATAGGATCCAACAAGTTGGAGGACTTTGCCATTCTCCAATGTCTGCTTTGATACGATATCTATAGCTGGATGCCTTTCTTAATACCAATCATTTCAGTGAATGCTTTTTTTTTTTTGGCATCAGCATTAGTGAGATTGCCATGAGATTCACATGACTAAGATCCCTCTGTACAGAGTGGGACTACAGTAGAGAAAGGGTGCAGCTTTATATTAGGTGATGAAAGGTTAAAGTATCAAAGAAAGGGCCAAAACAATTTTCTTGCTGTAGAAGAGATACATGGTTGATCACATTATACAAGACTAGTTGAAGTGATCATTGTAGAGCTGGAAAGAGAAATGAGGATGGTGGTGATGAGGTGTCAGAGTGGACCCTGGGGTCAGAAGAATGATGAAGGGTGGCTAAATAGAGGTTGCAAAAGTGTATGTAGAGAGTGAGGGATGATTATAAATGAGATAGGATTGTGAATATACTGAATGAAGAACAAGAGTTGAAAGAAAGATCGAATGATAAATAGCAGCTGGAAGAAAAGTAAAGGAGAGCAAATGATGACTAGAGATTGGGAAGAGTATAAGATTGAAAGTAGTGAATGGTGGAGGGGTGATCAGTAATATACTTGGATCAGGGAGGAAGGTCAGGTGGGAGAGATGTTGATTAGTAGTACACAAAGATGAAAAGTAACCCCTTTCCCATCATCATCATCATCATTTAACATCCACTTTCCATGTTGGCATGGGTTAGATGGTTTGACTAAAACAGTTTCCACTCTGATTTGGCTTGGTTTCTATGGCTGGATGCCCTTCCTAATGTCAACCACACCAAGAGTTAATTATAATTCCACAGGCTATAAAAGAAGTTTGAAATTGGCTGCCTTTTGGAATACCTGTATGTTGACAACCTAGTTCTCTGAATTGAATCATTCAAAGAGTTAGTGGTAAAGTTCCCATCATCATCGATCCTTGAACTAACAAGTCTAAAAGTAAACATTTCAAAGACAAAAGTCTTAGCAACAAGAAAGAATACTAAAGTTTACTACCACCTTGGAAGTTACCATGCTCAATATGTAAAGGTGTAGGTAGGAATTCAATATTGCATAGCCTATGTTAATAATGGGTGCACAAAAGATGTAGTGGAATTACAAGCAGACTGACAGAGAAGGAAGACTTCATATGTAGCAGATGTAAAGTAGATAGGAATACAAACACCACTCGTGAAATGAATTCTTTCAAACACATAGCTGACTCAATTGAAATAGTTGATGGTATCATTACCTAAGAAACCTAATCAGTAATGAGGTCAGTATTTGGAAAGTATATTCTTTCTTGTCAACATACCAAAGCAACCATACACTTACCATTTCCACCATCTATTCTCGCCTGCCTTCTTGCAGCACATTCTTCTATCTTTAGTTTTGGCATGCCAGAAGCAACAGCTTTAGCCATTCCACCAAGATCTTCTATCTGAAAATATAAAAAGATACTGATTGCTTAGTTATTGTTATCAAAGTTGGTAATGATTACAATGAAGATGATGACAGTGATGTAAACTTGTAGCATATCAAATAAAATTACCATTATTCATTAGTAAAACTTACAAAAACAAGAGAATTCAAATATCTTACATAATAATTACAACAATAATTATACATTACCTCGTTGATCAATTTAAGTGCAGACTCATAGATCTCATTGGTCAGCGATTCCATCAGGTAAGAGCCACCCCAGGGGTCAGCAACCTATGAAACATAGGAAATGGAATTTAAAAAACTCAAAAGTCAAAAACATATCAAAGAATGGACCACAATTTATTCTATAACTTTTATCTGTTGTTGTCGTTGGCACTCCGTCGGTTACGACGACGAGGGTTCCAGTTGATCCGATCAACGGAACAGCCTGCTCGTGAAATTAACATGTAAGTGGCTGAGCACTCCACAGACACGTGTACCCTTAACGTAGTTCTCGGGGAGATTCAGCGTGACACAGTGTGACAAGGCTGACCCTTTGAAATACAGGTACAACAGAAACAAGAAGAAAGAGTGAAAGAAAGTTGTGGTGAAAGAGTACAGCAGGGTTCGCCACCATCCCCTGCCAGAGCCTCGTGGAGCTTTAGGTGTTTTCGCTCAATAAACACTCACAACGCCCGGTCTGGGAATCGAAACCGCGATCCTATGACCGCGAGTCCACTGCCCTAACCACTGGGCCATTGCACCTCCACAACTTTTATCTAATTGTGCAATAATATAAAAATATTAAGATGTTTTCAACACAACAGAATTCAGTGAATCAAGCAATGATTAATAAAAACTGTCGAATGGAAAAGCAGATGTTAAATGATGATGATGAAGACTGAGAGAGAGAGAGAGAAATATATTTTAAATATCTCTTTTTAACATGTCATCAATATTAATTTCTTATATTAGAATATAGTCACAAATTTGTAAGGGAAGAGATAAGTAACTAAATCAATCATTGTATATATATATATATATATATATATATATATATATCTTGTCTTCATTTTATCAATCCTGCTTGGATAAAAGCTAAGTAAACTCATACAATATTGAAACTTAGAACATAGTGAGACAGACCTATATATATATATATATATATATATACGTTTTTCAATTTGTTTTGCAAGATTCCTGATGTGAAATTGTGTGTTGTATTTCAGGATGGTCATTTGGGGGGGGGGGGGGGGGGCAAATAAACACACAGACTATATATTTGTTCTTCACTCATTTAATATTGTTCTTTTTTTATTATTTTAATTCATGTTCATTGTCTGGAAATCTTTTGTCACACATATGTGACCTCTTCAGCAACACGAAAACAAAAAGTGTCGCTGAACAGATCACAGATGTGTGACCAAAGATTTCCGGACAATAGATATGAGTTAAAATAGGAAAAATAATAAGAACAGTAATAAACGAGTGAAGAACAAATACATAGTGCATGTGTTTATTTGGCAAGAAAAAAAAATGACTATCTTGAAATACAACAATATATATATGTATGTATGTATGTATGTATGTATATATATATATATATATATATATATATATATATATATATATATATATATATATATATATATATATATATATATATACACACTACACACACACATACACTGTAAAGTGATTGGCATTTGGAAGGGCATCCAGCTGTAAAAATCATGCCAAAACTAACCTCGCCTGTGCTAGTGCCATGTAAAAAGTACTGAGTCCACTCTGCAGAGTGGTTGGTGTTAGGAAGGGCATCCAGTTGTAAAAACCCTGCCAAAACAGATAGAGTAGTATAGGGTAGTTTTTCTATCTGGCCAGCTCTTGTGAACCATCCTACCCATGCGTGCATGGAAGATGGACATTAAATGATGATAATGATGATACACATCAAGCTTCTTTCAGTTTCCATTTTACCAAATCCACTCACAAGACTAAATACTTTCGACACTCTACTGTTTCTGCCACTCCACTGCTTTCCCTGTTGATCAATATTTAAAAACACCATCAAAAACAGACCTAAAGTTCTACTAAAAATCATTCTATGATTGAAAGACATGACAAAACAAAATTTGTTTGGTAACAAAATGGACAAAACCTAAACTGAACACTAAATCAATGTTTTACAAGTAGAGTTTCAACTTGAATTGTTGTTTACAATTATCTTTAATCTTAAGTTCAACCAACAGGAATAGCAAAAGAAAAAAATACCAAACTAGCATTACAGAGAAAAAGCTAAACTTCTTCAGAGATAGGTTTAGGCAAATTACATGAGTGGTTAACAAAAGGAATCCAGTATAGAGATGACCTGCAAGATCCTCAACAGATGTCACTAACTTAGTGGTTCTTTTTCTTAAAAACAGTTATAAGGCTGGTAGAGAAACAGACTAACAAAGGATGGATATAAACACAGATGAGGTGTTCATAACTCCAGTAAACAAATATAATATTAGATTAAACAAACCTTTCTTTGCAATCAAATTCGTAACAAAAATGGATCACAGAGGTTTAAGAACAAACCTTAGGTATTCCAGATTCTTCTTGCAGAATGATTTGAGTATTTCTTGCTACACGTGCACTAAAAACGGTTGGTAAACCTAGGGCTTCATCAAAAGAATTTGTGTGAAGTGACTGTGTTCCTCCAAATAATGCTGCCATGGCCTCAATGGCTGTTCTGATAATATTATTGTGAGGATCCTAGAATAAAGAAAAGTGTTTTAAGTCAGTTTGCTAGAACACAGAATAGAGTCATTTTTAGGCACCCTCTGAGACAATCAACAAACTTATAAAACCTCCAGTAATACTAATAATCCTTTCTATTATAGGCACAAGGTTTGAAATGGAGGGGAGGGGCTAGTTAATTACATCGACCTTAGTGCAGATCCTCATAAAGTGAGGTATCACTTTGTGTGTATGTGTGTGTGTTATATATATATATATATATATATATATATACACATAATTAAGGGATCAGCAAATATTTGCTTCACCACATACTGAAATAGCAGCTAAAAAAGCTGAGACTCCAACAGATAGCATTACTTGTAACTCACAAAGGCAAAAACAAGAAGAAAAAAAACAATGAAAACTAATGAACTAATGCTATTTCTGAACTTCGGTATGTGGTGAAGCAAATATTTGCTGATCCCTTAATTATGTTTATAAATGTACTAGCAGAAATACCCGGCGTTGCCCGGGTTAAAGAGAATAATGAAATCTAGTAAAAGGAATGTCTGCTCCTGATGGAGTAAGAGGAATTCTTGGAATAAAGACGTCATCCCCTTTTGCACATCCAGAAAGAATGGTAGCCTCGATAACGTGTGACATCATTTTCTAAATAATGCTCATCTGTTATGTTCGGGTTCATCAACATCAAAAATATATGAATTTTCATGGGAGTTATGGCCGTTATGCAAAGAATATAATTTCCAAATTTCATAAAGATCCATTCAGTACTTTTGACGTAGTTTTGGATAAGAAAACAAATGACTAATGTGTGTGTTTGTGTGCATGTGTATGTGTGTGTGATGGGTGTATATATGTATAGATATCTGTATGCATGTATATATGTATATATGTGTACATATTACATGTACATCTATATATATATATATATATATATATATATATACACACATCTACACATATGTATACATATACATGTATGTATAGATTTATATATATATATATACATATATGTGTACATCTATATGTATACATATACATCTCTCTCTCTCTTTCTCTCTCTCTCTTTCTCTCTCTCTCTCTCTGAAAGTATCTGTCATTACAGTATCGAAATGGTGTACATATACATGTATATGTATACATATACATCTCTCTCTCTCTCTCTTTCTCTCTCTGTGAAAGTATCTGTCACTACAGTATCGAAATGTGATTGTTTCAGTTAGTGGAATAGTTTCATTTTTAAAGTGAAAGTATTTGACATGAGTGTTTTTGTTTCACTTTTGGCACGTAATACTTAAATAGTGGAGGAGATATTATGTTGCCGTGTGCTCGAACTCTGCAAGAAGTTAATAATTGTTTTTGACTAAAACACAACTGGAACCCTAAGTAAGGCATGTGTAAAATTTGAATGAAATTGGTTGCGTAGTTCTCGAGTTTTAGGGATTCACACAGACAGACAGACAGACAGACAGACACACATTCTCATTTTTATATATATAGATATGAACTTTTAAATAAGTTCTCCACTGATAATGGTGCTTACATACCGACGGGCTTGGTAAAAATTATTAATTGTTGATTTATTAATAAATTAATAAATTGATAAACCTTTACCCTTTTAATTTGTAATAATTATATATATATCATCATCATCGTTTAACGTCCGCTTTCCATGCTAGCATGGGTTGGACGATTTGACTGAGGACTGGTGAAACCGGATGGCAACACCAGGCTCCAGTCTGATTTGGCAGAGTTTCTACAGCTGGATGCCCTTCCTAACGCCAACCACTCAGAGAGTGTAGTGGGTGCTTTTACGTGTCACATATATATATATATATATATATATATATATACTAGTGGTCACTCTGGCACTCAGGGCTCTTCGGGCTTAGCCCAAGTATATTATTTTAAAAAGGGCCACACCATCAATGGAGAGTACTATGCCAACTTGCTGAAGCAGTTACAAAAGGCCATCAAGACTAAACACCCAGAAAAACTGACAAAAGGGGGTCTTGTTTCATCAGGACATTGCTCTGGCCATATTGTTGGTTTCAATGGCTGCTGTGCTTGACTGTCACTTTGAACTAGTTGATCACCTTTCCTATTCTTCTAATTTTGCCCCCACCTCACTGCCATCTGTTTTCTAACATAAATAAATCACTTGGCTGGGAACCAGTATCGCAGTGATAATGACGTTATATCTGTTGTTGACGGCGTCTTTGACCGAAGAATGAAAACTTTTTCACCAATAGGATCCAAGAGCACTGCAACAGTGAAGGAAGAAGTATGTGGACCACAAGAGGTACTATGTTGAAAAATAAACCCCATTTGGTCACATTCTGAGAGAGTATCTTGATCAGCCTATGAACTTTTCAACTGACCCTCATACATAATGTAGTCTTATATATTCTTTCAAAGATAACATGACCACAGTTTGAATGCCCTTGATTATAGGTCAAGTCAATCAAGGTTGACCTCTGCTAAACAACAATGAACATAAGTGGAGAGTAAAAAGAAATTATTAACACTGTACATGTTTTAACAAGTTTTGTTTAAAATAGTACTTAGGAAGAAAGTATTTACCTGCTCAGTCAAAGACCAACCAGAAGTTTGACAATGACAACGTAATAATTTGGATTTTGGATTGGTAGGATTAAACTTTTCCAATAGGTGAGCCCATAAACGCCTCCCAGCACGAAGTTTAGCAATCTCCTATAAACCAAAAAACATTAATTTATTAGCCATACAATTGTAACATTACATAAAACCATGCCATAAATATGTAAATGTGTCTCAATCTCATTTCAACTATTAGCCTTTTGTTCTTACCTCCAACATTCCTAAACTAATTTAGCACCAGAAGTATCATATTGAATCTCAGGTGATAACTATGGAATAATATTAAATCTCTTTATTACGATGAATTTCAGAAACTCCAAAATAAATACAAGTTCGGGCTTGAAGAAAAACATTCAAAAAACTTATCCCATATGTTAGGCAAGTTGTTGCTGGAATCTATCTCCTTTTTCTAATCATTACTTATTTAATATTAGTAGTAAGACTGGAGCTTAAGATATTTGTGGCCTAGCTCTCCATTGGTTGTGATGACTAGTGTTCTAGTTGCTTCAATCAACAGAACAGCCGGCTCATGAAATTAACATGCAAGTGGTTAAGCACTCCACAGATACATGTACCTTTAATGCAATTCTCAGGGAGATTCAAGTGTCAAGGCTGACCCATTGAACATGTACAACTCATTTTTGCCAGCTGAGTGGACTGGAGCAACATGAAATGTAGTGCCTTGCTCATGGACACAATGTACTGCTGGGAATTGAACTCATAACCTTACAATCATGAACCAAATACCCTAACCACTAAGCCATGCATCTTCACTTAAGATTTTTGAAGGTCTTCTTAAAAACTGCTGAGAAACGATAGAGTTGATGATAAGGATGATGCCTGACTTTGAGGGTTTAAATTGTAGTTACACATCAGAAAGGGTTTACTTTTTACTGATACATGCAGTAATTGTGTCCTAGTGCTGTTAAAGGAGTAATCCTAACTCCACTGAAGAAGCTTTTCACAGATGATGATGATTTCCTTAATTTCTAAACCTTAGATATTCCCCTTCCTGCATCCTAACACAAACTTTAAGAATTATATATTTTCTCAATGCCAACAGTGATTTCATATATATATATATATTGTTGGCATTCTGTCGCTTACAACGTCGTGGGTTCCAGTTGATCCGATCAACGGAACAGCCTGCTCGTGAAATGGAAATTAACGTGCAAGTGGCTGAGCACTCCACAGACACGTGTACCCTTAACGTAGTTCTCGGGGATATTCAGAGTGACACAGTGTGACAAGGCTGACCCTTTAAATTACAGGCACAACAGAAACAGGAAGTAAGAGTGAGAGAAAGTTGTGGTGAAAGAGTACAGCAGGGTTCGCCGCCATCCCCTGCCGGAGCCTTGTGTAGCTTTAGGTGTTTTCACTCAATAAACACTCACAACGCCCGGTCTGGGAATCGAAACTGCGATCCTATGACTGCGAGTCCGCTGCCCTAACCACTGGGCCATTGCGTCTCCACGGTGAACTTCTAATGCATATATAAAGAATTAATATAAACAGCTATGTGCAATGTGATACCATAAAGGAAAAATTCAATCATCACTAAGTGTGACTAAGGACGCCAGTGCACCTACATTTCTAGAAATAAGAGTTAAAATATTCTTAATGCTGTAGGAAGAGTGTAGACATACATGCTGTTAATCCTATTTAAGGTTCATATATATTACAGAAGGTTCACATAGGATTATAATACTCACCATATAGAAATTCATGCCAATTCCCCAGAAAAATGAGAGACGTGGGGCAAATTTATCAATATCAAGACCTCGACTGATACCTATGGTAATGAAAATATGAGTCCAGAATAAAGCAAATACATTACAGTTTCAATTTCATACTGCTAAATATTTGAAGAATGAAAAATGCAGGTACAGAATGTAAGAATATTAAGTATTTAACCTGGAAAAGTACAGAACAAGCAGTAACTAACCATGAAAAAGTACAGGACAAAAAGAAAAAAAAAGTTTAAATATTGCTGCTGAAGTTAGAATTTAAAAACTAAAATAGTGATAAAGGTACTTTTATATTTTTTTTTTATTTTTACTTTTATAACCCCTACGTTGTTTTTAAAGAGCTAGGGAGTTATTTCTACATTTTGCACTCAATTTGTTCATTAGCCTTCAGATTTTTGATTTTTTTTTTTAAACTGTAAATAGAAAATACTTAGTTATCTGATAATGCAAACTTTAAAGAAATTATTTCTTTTGTTTCTGTAAAATAATTTTTGTTTTACAATTTTTTTTTACTCTTTTGAATTACATATATTCTACATGAATTTAATTTTATAACACAATATCTGTGATTTAAAATTCCTGGATAAATGAGTTTTACTAAGAAAAGAAAATTTTTAAAAATATTATACTAAAACAATGCACACACATTTTATGAATAATTTCAGAAATTTGTTTAGCAAATTCTAACTTCAGCAGCAATATTTAAAATTTTTTTTTTCCCCTATATTTTTCCAGGCTTAATTACTGATTGTTCTGTACTTTTCCAGGTTCAATACTTAGGAATAAATATTCTAGGATTCTGCACCTGCATTTTTCATTTTAGCCCACATTCAACTGACCTGTTCTGATATATTCCAACCCGTCAGCTATAGTAAATGCCAATTCAAGCACAGCATCAGCACCAGCTTCTTGGATGTGATATCCCGAAATGGAAATTGAATTAAACCGTGGCATGAACTAAGAAACAACAAAATCCAATAGTTAATTTCATTTTCTCATTTAAAATAAATAGTCTTTATAGAAACAATGAGAAAAAAAAAGCAACAGTTATTTTTTGTTTTAAGTGTTTTTAGCAAAAGATCATTAATACAATCTTAAGTTAATCATCAAATATGCATCAATGCATGCATAGATACTATTTAATGACCTAGACATTTTACAATATATGTATGAGAGTGCGTATATATGTGTAAATATATATATATATATATATATATATATATATATATATATATATATAAATGCGAATGTATGTGTTTAGCCCCAAAAAACTTGGGAATGGTGTATCCTCAAGAAAAAGGAATTTGATTTGGACATTAAACGATGATGATGATGTGTACACTCACAGGCATCCACACAGCCGTGTGTAGTAGGGTCAGACATATGAAAGATTTGAAGTGAAGAGATAACTGCAGGTCTTCTAAGACACAAAATTGTAAAAGTCATACAGAAATATGAAATAAAATATTTTAACAAATGCTAATAAAAATGTATTCATGAAATTCTAAGACCTACCTTCGATGTATATTCAAAAATATCACCTATTATTTTCATTGAGGGTTCTGGAGGGAAAATGTAAGTATTTCGCACCATAAACTCTTTCAAAATATCATTTTGTATTGTTCCAGCCAGATTAGTCTGTTTTCCACCCTGAAAGAAAAGAAGATTAAATATTCAAATGAATATTCTTTGCATCGCTTCTTTCTTCTATTTGAAAAGGGAATTTTTCCCGAAATATAAGATCGTTAAACAAACTCTATCAGATAATACAATATCCTTTCTCATCATTTGCATTTATTGATATTACCTTACATATTTTACCTAACCTGCACTGCTCAAAGATTTTTTTTTTTTCAGACATTTATCTCAAATATTCAATCTTTAGTATAAAATAAAATTTGTATTATACTAAATAGACAAAAGCTTGAATAAATCCTATCTTACATACCCCTGTACCTTATTGTAAATTTATTTCTCATACTGGACATGTAAAAGGTGTAGTAGTATCACAGGAAAGTTAACAAAGAATATAGTCTTTGTGTGTCGGATGTGCAGGTACAATAAGCACTAAAAATGCACAGACAGTAGACTCACTCAAATGCTAGGGGGAAGGGATGCATTAGAAGTAATAGCTTCTGTTACCTAGGAGTCCAAGTTAGCAGTGGTGGAAAAAGTTCTGAAAATGTAGTTACTAGAATAAGAAAAGGCTGGGTGAAGTTCAGAGAGCTTCTAACTTTGCTGACAACTAAGGGTGAAAAACAGATTGCATGATGCCTGTGTATGTACAGCTATGCTACATGACAGTGAAACATGAGCTAAGACTACAGAGGACTTGTGAAGGCTTGAAAGAAATGAAGCTAGCATGTTCTGCTGGATGGGTAATGTCAAAGTGCATGCACAACAGCGTATAAATGATTTAAGCAGAAAACTGGGTATAAAGAGGTATTAGATGTGTGCAAGAGAGAAAATTGCACTGATTTGATCATATGATGTGTATGGATGAGGACAGCTGTGTAAAGAAGTGCCGAGCTTTAACTGTGGAACAAAGTGATGAGAAACAATCTCACCAAGAGGCATTTTTTGTTCTTGTAGTACTTCATAACAGTTTTGTAATGATATTGTAGTAACGCCGTGCGCATGCGTAGTCTCACGCATGCGTTAAATTCAACAACCAAGCTTTCCCGCTTTGATCGATCTCTTTCTTGCTGGCCAGTGATTGAGCAAGGACGTGTCTAGCTGTCTCTCCATCTTTCAAACTCACGCTAGACAGCTCACATCAATATACCAACATCCCAACAACCATGTTCTCATACACCGAAGACATCTCAACAAACAAGATTAAAGATGTATAATTTCCACCATGAATAAATATTGTTATGTTGATAGTTTGGAGTTCAGCGTTCCGTTCAAATTCTTAATTTAATATAGGAAAGTCAGGTGTACATCTAATGATGTATAACCCACTTTCCTATAAAGTGGTGACCCTCCGACGTGATTCAAACATGCAGCCCGCTGAGCTAAAATAACAACTATTTCTATATAACTGATAACCAACATTCCTATAATATTATCAATCTGAAAATTGTACATTTACCATTCACTGTATTTCGACAGGTTTTTTTATTATTATTGTTTAAAAATTAGATTAAGAAAACTGTTTACCTCTTGAACAGATAGAATTTACCTGCTCTTCAGCTGCAACAACATACATAGCCATAATAGGCAGCACAGCACCATTCATTGTCATTGATGTACTGATCTTTTCCAAAGGAATGCCATCAAAGAGAAGTTTGGTATCTTCCACAGAATCAATAGCAACACCAGCCATTCCAACATCTCCAGTCACACGAGGATTATCAGAATCATAACTGTAAAGTATAAACAATATATTCCGTTACAATCCAATGATTACTTATAGTCAATTTTCTCTATAAAATTTCAGTCTTTCACGTTCTGTTCACATTTGAAGATGATTTAGTACAATCCTTCAAGTTCCTGTTTTATAAACTACCAAATCTTTCTTGCCATTGTTTGAATAAGATGAAACAGCTTATTTTGAAACATTAAGTTTCAAACAGAATTTTAACAGTCACAATAATTGTCCTATAAATTATATAAAAATATGATTTTAAAGTGTGTTAATACAGAAAAGGCTCTGAAAAACCCTCAGCTCACAATGTAGTTTAACATAAGGTAAATATCTTATACTTAGTGAAATTATTATACAATAACATTCAAAATTTCACTTAACTTTCTAAATTGGCATGACAAGCTATCATTGTCATGAACACCACCCTTTAGCCTCCAAGCTGGTACACGTTGGACAATATAACTGGCCTGAGGATTGCATCATACTTCAAAATCTGCTTTGGCATAGTTCCTACAGCTGGATACCCTTCCTCATACAAAGCTACATACATACATATATATATATTAATTATTCTTTAACAAGAGTAGTTTTGACAGTGACTTTGAAGTTTTAGCCAGCCATAATATCATCAGATGATGGCTTAAGCTGGTCAAAACTTGGAAGACACTGTCAATACCATTCTTGTTTGAGAATATGTATTTTACAAAAAGTATTGAGTTATCATTTTGCTTAAATTGTTCTTATAATAACGGTACACGACACTGCTTTTCCCCTTCCCAGGCTACAGGCCCACACCCCCAACACCCATACTGTTAGGATTGGCACTCTCAACGTCGGCACGCTGAAAGGTAGATCTGGTGAAATTGTTGAGATGCTTGAACGGAGATGCGTAGATATGTGCTGCATCCAGGAAGTATGATGGAGAGGAGGTTCTGCAAGGTTCCTCACAGGCAAAGAACACAGGTACAAGATTTTCTGGGCAGGGAACACTGACGGGGTCGGGGGCGTAGGAATACTTCTAGCGGAGAAATGGGTGGATAAGGTAATCGAGGTCGTTAGAGTAAGTGACAGAGTACTTAAGATCAGACTAGTGCTTCATCATAGATTAGCTACTGTCATCTCAGCCTATGCACCTCAACCTGGGCTACCAGATGGTCTGAAAGACCAATTCTATGACACCCTCTTGCAAACTACCTCGTCGACGAGTGACAGGGACCTTCTCTTTGTGGCTGGAGACTTCAACGGTCATGTCGGACGTCGTGCTGGGGGCTTCCATGGCATACATGGAGGCTATGGCTTCGGTTCCCGCAACGAGGAGGGAACCAGACTGCTGGAGTTCTGTGATGCAACCAATCTTATGGTCTGCAATACCAACTTCAGGAAACCTGCCAGTCACCTAGTCACCTACCGCTCCGGCAGACACTCTAGCCAAATCGACTACATCCTCGCCAGAAATAGGGAAAGAGGGCGGCTTATAAATGCCAAAACCTACCCTGGCGAAGAATGTACCCCACAACATAGATTAGTAGTTAGCGACTTTGGGATCAAGGCAAAATGGGTGCCCAAAATTAGACAGGCTTGGAGAAGAAGGGTGTGGAAGCTTAAAGACCCTGCAAACGGACAGAGACTTAGAGACAAGTTACTTGAAGCATTTAACGAAATAGAAGGGGATATAGCATCATACAACGTGGAAGACAATTGGAGATTTCTGCGGGACAACCTGTTGAAAGCCACCGACCAGATTTGTGGGTGGTGTAAGGTCCCCTCCCAACCCAGAGTAACGTGGTGGTGGAACAAGGAGGTAGACAGGGCTATTAGACAAAAGAAACAGGCTTGGAAGGACTGGAAGAACGGTGGTAGCAGGGAATTGTACCAATGTGCCAGAAGGGAGGCTAGGCGACAGGTTTATTTAGCCAGAGGGGAAGCAGATAAGGAAAGATTTGCCAATGTTCTGCGCCGTGAGGACCAAAGACTCGAGGTATTTCGTGTTGCAAGACAGTGTAGGAGAGAGAATAGTGATGTTGTAGGAGAGAAATGTGTTCGCATGGATGATGGTACGCTTGCATTAAATGAGGATGCAAAGAAAGAGGTCTGGAGATGCCACTACGATAGATTGCTTAATAAAGAGAATGAATGGGAGAAAGAGAGCCTGCCTTATGTCGACCCAATAGAGGGACCAGCTATCCGAGTTGATAGTACCAGGGTAGATAAAGCAATTAAGAGTATGAAGACCGGGAAAGCCCCCGGCCCATCAGGAATCACTGCAGAGATGCTCAAAATATCTGGCAGTGTTGGCTATAGCCTAGTCACCCGTATTACGAACCAGGTGATACACGAAGGAGTCATACCCTATGACTGGTGTAGCAGCATCATAGTCAACTGCTACAAAGGTAAAGGGGACGCTTTAGATACAAATAATTACAGAGGCATCAAGCTGTTAGATCAGGTTATGAAAGTTACAGAGAGGGTCATAGCCCAACTAATTAGGGAGCGAATCAATTTAGATGAGATGCAGTTTGGGTTCGTGCCAGGTAAAAGCACTACTGATGCCTTATTTCTAGTGAGACAGTTGCAGGAGAAATACCTAGCTAAGGATAAACCTCTGTACCTGGCTTTCGTTGACATGGAGAAAGCCTTTGACAGGGTCCCCCGATCCCTTATCTGGTGGTCAATGAGGAAACTTGGGATAGAAGAATGGTTAGTGAGAGCTGTGCGAGCCATGTACAGAGATGCTGCCAGTAAGGTGAGGGTTGGAAATGAGTACAGCAATGAATTCCGGGTAGAGGTAGGGGTCCACCAAGGTTCCGTCCTCAGCCCCCTATTATTTACCATAGTCCTCCAGGCAATCACAGAGGAGTTCAAGACAGGTTGCCCCTGGGAGCTCCTCTATGCTGATGACCTTGCCCTAATTGCGGAGTCACTATCAGAACTAGAGGAGAAGTTTCAGGTGTGGAAGCAAGGTCTAGAATTGAAGGGCCTTAGAGTCAACCTAGCTAAAACCAAAATCCTAATAAGTAGGAAGGTAGATAAAACACAAACCCCTTCAGGTAGATGGCCCTGCTCAGTATGTAGAAAAGGAGTAGGTAGTAACTCTATAAGATGTACCCGGTGCAAGCTATGGACACATAAGAGGTGCAGCAACATCAAAGGCAGGTTAACTAGCAAGTTAGTTTTTGTTTGTGGCAGATGTTCAGGTGCAATAAAGACTGCAAACAAACAGGAAACAACTTCTATCTCATTCCAGGGTGAAAAACTAGAGGTAGTCGATAGCTTCCGCTATCTGGGCGACCAAGTTAGTAGTGGGGGTGGGTGCGCTGAAAGTGTAGCTGCTAGAATAAGAATAGCCTGGGCAAAGTTTAGAGAGCTCTTACCCCTGCTGGCGACAAAGGGACTCTCACTCAGAGTAAAAGGCAGACTGTATGACGCATGCGTACGAACAACCATGCTACATGGCAGTGAAACATGGGCTGTAACTGCTGAGGACATACGTAAGCTCGCAAGGAATGAAGCCAGTATGCTCCGTTGGATGTGTAATGTCAATGTAAATACCCGTCAGAGTGTAAGTATCTTGAGAGAAAAGCTGAACATTAGAAGCATCAGTTGTGGCGTGCAAGAGAAACGATTGCGCTGGTATGGACATGTGGTGAGAATGGAGGAGGATAGCTGCGTGAAAAAGTGCCACACCCTAACAGTTGAGGGAACCCGTGGAAGAGGTAGGCCCAGGAAGACCTGGGCTGAGGTGGTGAGGCAAGACCTTCGTACATTGGGCCTCACCGAGGCGATGACTACGGACCGAGACCTTTGGAAATGGGATGTGCGTGAGAAGACCCGGCAAGCCAAGTAAGATCGTTGCCAGTGCCCCTGGACTGGTTCTTGTGCGGGTGGCACATGAGATGCACCATTTTGAGCGTGGCCGTTGCCAGTACCGCCTGACTGGCTCCTGTAGGATTTTCGAGCGAGATCGTTGCCAGTGCCCCTGGACTGGCTTGTGCGGGTGGCACATAAAAGACACCATTTCGAGCGTGGCCGTTTTCGTGCGGGTGACACGTAAAAGCACCCACTACACTCTCTGAGTGGTTGGCGTTAGGAAGGGCATCCAGCTGTAGAAACTCTGCCAAATCGGACTGGAGCCTGGTGTTGCCATCCGGTTTCACCAGTCCTCAGTCAAATCGTCCAACCCATGCTAGCATGGAAAGCGGACGTTAAACGATGATGATGATGATGATGATATATATATATATATATATATAGGAGAGTATTGTAGTTTGCTTGAAGCATTGTGTATTATTTGTAAAGAATAAAAAGTTTAGGAAGGTATAACAATGCAATATAGAACAAAAAATATCATCGGACTACAGTTTACCAAGTTACAACAGGTATACAGTCCATTTTTTGTTCTATATTGCATTGTTATACCTTCCTAAACTTTTTATTCTTTATATATATATATCACCATCATCATCATATAACATCCGTTTTTCCATGCATGAGTTAATCAGTATGACAGCTTCCATAATTTGTTTTGACATTGTTTTTACAGCTGGATGCCCTTCCAACCACTTTACAAAATAATGCTTTATATGCAGCATCATCACCAGTGCTTTTACATGGTACCATCACCAGTGCTTTTTACATGGCTCCAGCGCCAGTACTTTTAACATGGTATCAGCACAGACAGGGTCAGCAAATATCTTGCAAGACAAGAAACCCCGAGGAAAGAAGGGAGTAGTACTGAGGGAGTGTGACTTTGTGCCAGTTGAGATATTTATGCACTAAATACATTAAGCCGATTAACCTCAAACCAACTGAGCTGCAAGCATAATAGTTCTGTTTTTTAGGAATGAGGCCACAATATATCCACTTCTTTTAGAAGTATATTTCCTTTTTGTCTATATCAACAAAACTTTGTTTTCAGATAAAATGACCAAACATTAGGGATACAAACCCTCTGTGTGTTGGTAGATCAAATGCAACACTTAATCCTTGTTGTCCAGCTGCAATGTTTGATCTGTAAAACTTGTTACTTTCTTCAACTGTACTAAAACCAGCGTACTGTTAAAAAATAAAGAATAAAACTTTCTAAGTCATTAAGAAACAATTCAAACAATTTTTTTTAATAATTCTATCATCAACAATAACATCTATTTTATTTTTATCATTTCATGCAAACATTGGTTTGAAACCAATACATTAAATAAAAGACACTTTACCTGACGAATGGTCCAAGGTCTATAGGTATACATAGTTGTGTAAGGTCCACGTGTATAAGGATATTTGCCAGGAATTTCATCTTTGATATGTTCAGTATCTTCTCTTGTGTACACAGGTTTGATATTTATACCCTGAATAGCAAAAATGAAACAGTACACAAAAGAGTGATCCTAATTTTTTTTTGATTATCAATAACTTACACAAAAATATAAGTACAACTTTTGATCTGAAAACATAACATATATAAATAGCAAATTATTGTAACAAACAGATTACTAAATATTCATAATACAAAATAATAAAAATATATATTCAAAGTTAAAATCTAGGGGTTGACCCAATTTACTATTTTGCTTGCATGAACCACTAAAAATCTTATATACACCCCCAGGGGTCATGCAGACCCTGGTTGAGAACCACTGATACAGATGGATATTTGCTAATTAGAGATCTGATTTAAATAAATGCCTTGCATCAACCTTCTTACAAGGAATAAATTCTAATATCACTTGGCCTGCACTGAAAGAATTACAAATAAAAACCATTATTATTACTTTTAATCATAAAACAATGGCAGTTGTTAATTTAAGTAAATTTTTATGTAAACATAATGGGGTATGATTACTTAGAAAGAAATTTTATTTCAATGTAACTCTTTAATAATGAAATTTAAACTTTGTGATTGACAAGCTTGCTTCCCAACTATAATGGTCTTCAATTTAGTCCTACTACATAACATCTTGGGCAAGTGTGTTCTACGAAAGGCCTCAGACTAAGTGAAGCCTTATGAGCAGTAGACAGAAGCTTAAAAAAGCAGATTATAAATCCCTTGTCTTGATATCAAGCGATGGTGTTCATTTCTTGGCTTTCCATGTAAAGTATGTCTGACCATGGGGAAATATTACCTAGTCTGGAAACAAGTGAGGGCTGGCAACAGAAAGGGCATCTGGCCTTAGAAAATCCACTGCAATTCCATCTGATCCATTCAAACATGGGAAGGTGAACATTACATGATGATGATGATGAAATTGAAAATAAATACAAGAAAAAAAACTAATAAAAAGTTACCTCAGGAGTTCTCCACATAAGAGTTTCTTCTGGATCTTTTCCTTTTAGTTCCTTTGTAGCACCAGCTTTCCATTCAGGGTCAAGTGGCACATGGTGAACCCACCAATTGGACAGGCAACCAGAAGAGGCATTCAACACAGCTGGTAACTAAAAAAGTAAACATTTATAAAGTTTGGAGTTAAAGACTACATTTTGTCATTTGTCATTTTCAATAAATATTTAATTAAATTCTTATATAAATTCCACTTGGTAACTCACAAAACCTAATTATCTAATGCATTTGGGCTGTCTTATATCCATTTTCCATATGAGCATAACAGAAATATTTTTCATGAAACATAACAGTAGGAAAACTTTTCATTTTACTCACCTCTTTTATATATATAGCTATTAGACAAATGGCAGAATTTCTGTATAACATCTTTATTTTTGAAAATGTTACAATGTTAGGGCACAGTAGAAGTCAGTGTTTAGGGTAGGCACTGCTGTGCAGTTTTAGTAGTTAGTCCACTTTACAACTATGCGGTTTGGGGTTCAATCCCACATCACAGCAGTTTGCACAAGTGTCTTCTGCAAGACTCAGGTCAGCCAAAGCCTTTCAAGTGAAATTTGAGAAACTGAAACTGTATGAGACCTGAATAGCAAGACCTCCCCTGTTGTTGGGAAATAGACTTCATTTGGCACACAGTTCAACAGCAACACATGACCCATGGATGCATTTAGTAAAGTTCACTCTGTTGTAAGCATTAGGGCCAAATACCTGGTCTAAAGATAACTCTCTCCTTTTGTTTCTACTAGTGTTGGAAACCTGAATTAAGTCGTCCGGAATGCTCCTCTCCTTCTCACTAAGTAATGAAAATTTTTTCAAAAGCTTAATTTCCAGTGTTAATCTCTTATTCATTCTGCCGCAGCTCAATGGGACATATTGTCAAATGGAGAGATTTTTAAAATAATTTCAGTTTCAGCAGCTACACTATACTTCAGTATTCACCTAACATGTTTAAACTAATTTCAGTTATGCTTAAGTGAGTCTTACAAACTGAGACTTAATTTAGTATAACATCTAGTGCTTTTTTTTTTTTTTCGCATGGTGGAGTGTCTTTGAAAGTAAAAACCTATGCCATGATAGAGCAAGACTTCCATTTTAAACCATTCACCTTTGTTAACTTTTGACTGTTGTATTTTGTTCATTTGATTTTCTTTTGCATGTCTTCTTGTAACTTTGAAATTGTCTCCCCTCGTACGAGACACAGTTGACAGTGTATCCCAGGTAAGAGTTTTACAAACGAAAAAATGAAAGGGCACATCGGACAATGTAGTTCTAGATCCGCAAAACGAAGATATGGTCATAGCTAGAACGTCATCGACCATGAATTTGCTTGATCAGAGCAAAATATTATGGTAAGTACATGTGACAAGAACATCAATAAACTACCATTTACATAAGCACACATCTGAGAAATGAATTTTTAAGACGTAAAAGGCTTATGTAACATGAAAAATACATATATTTAAATTGGTTTCAGATTTTGGCACAAAGCCAGTAAGCTTAGGGGAGGGGGTAAGTCGATGACATTGACACTGGTGGTTAACTGGTACTTATTTTATCGACTTTGAAAGGATGATATGCAAAGTCGACCTCCGCGAAATTTCAACTCATTACGTAAAGACGGATGAAATGACGCAAAGCATTTCGCCAGCTCGCCGCCTCTTCGTGTATTTAAATAGAAATTCCATTTTCATTTATGGAACAAATTCGATTTTCTAATGTGCACCCCCACCCCACCCCCCGACTGAGGTCGTGCAGATAACAGGTTAGCTTGTTGGTAATCTCTTGTCCACGTGTGTGTTGCAGGGCCGGCGATAGGAAGTGTGGGGTCCAATTAGAGAATTGTCAGTGGGGCCCTCTACTCAACAAAAGCTGGAAATTGAGGTTTTATGTTTCGTGTAGTATGTCGGTCCCAGCCAAAACAGCGTTGACGGCCCCACCTTTAGCCACAATGATAGACTAAAAGTTGAAAGCTCCTATCATAGTTTTAATGTTTTATTCCAAGTCAAGATAATTACTTACATACTGTTTATGAATAGGCCTTCTAAAAACAGATTTTTCTAACTTTTTATAGAAGTCTTTCAAAATCATTTCAAAGTCAATGGCTTTTTTGTAATGCCATTGTCTATAGATAACATCGCCAACTTATTTACTCTCTCATGTAAAATTTTTGAGCGAAGGTGTTTTAGTCAGCTTAAGTTGTGAAAAACTTCTTTCACCTGGTGCGACTATTGCGCAGATTGTTAAGTAAATCTTCAAAAGATTAGGAAATGCTTAATACATCATAGCGTCCTCCGCTCAAACGTGTGCACGGAGCCCAATATTTACGTGTTAATCTTTATAGCTTTGTGTGCTTCGAGGTCCACTATTCCATACACACACACACACATATATATATATATATACACATATACATATAGGTAAGCGTGGCAACCTACATATATATATATAATGATCTTTACATCAAAATACAATACCTTTTTCGCAGCAATCCAGCCGTGACTCTGTAATGTTGACCGAAATCTCAGCATATTAAACTGTGCTTCGGAGTGTGTCAAACTGGGACTTCAAACAAGTCTGCTTGTTAATAATTTGAGAAATGAGCAGAGGTTAATCCAGGACACCCCACATCTTCCTGTCGGTTTAATGTAGATTCGTAAACGATCTAGGAGCTAGGAACATCAGTTTCGTAGACAGTCGAGCAAACGAGTTAGATATTAGTTTTAGAGATGTACTTTTAATTCGTTTCAGAATTCCAAGTTGTATTTTTTATATACATATTTATTTTGCATACATTTCCTAAAATATATATTCCTATTGTAATTCCTCGTCCACTCCATTCATTTTACAATTACACATCTATCACAAAAAAACAAAAACAAATATCTTTCCACTTGAACTGAAGTCACGCAGGGGGCACCGCCTTGAGGGTTTAGTCGAACGAATCGACCCTCGTAAGCTATAACTTATTCTATACGTTCTTTCTTTCTTTATCTTTCTTTGCCAACCCGTTAAATTACGGGGAGGTAAACAAACCAAAGCCGATTCCCAAACGGTGGTATATACTGAGCCGATGTATTCCTTATTTAACAAAATACAAACTCCGGTAATTTTTCAGATTAACACCCGCACGATCTTCACTAGGGTGTTAGGGTTAGGATTTTAGGGTTAGTTTTAGGGTTACGGTTAGTGGATATCTATGTTCTAAGACTGGCACTCAAATTTGAACAAGACTACTGATGTAGGAAATGCAGGCGCTTACCAACTGTATACATGATAATTAAGAATTGTGTGTGTGTGAGAGAGATAAAACAGACGAATGAGTTATCTAATATTATTACAATTGTTTTGTTAATAGTCTTTACTGTGACCTAAGCAGAGTACAGTCAGGTATGCAGTATGCACAACATCCATAATATTACATAATATATATTACGCGACTCGCAACTCATCAGACTTGTTGACGATAAAGCCGGATAAATTGAATGTTGCGGAGCATATTACGTAATATTATGAATTCTGAGTCTCTGTCGTCTCTACGCTGCCGGTAAAAATATTTGTTAATCATGCACGTACTTTCTTTTCATAGTAGACTGTTATATAAAGTTTCGTGAGTTACTATCGTGACAACAGTCTCTTTTACTTGTTTCAGTCATTTCACTGCGCTCATGCTGGAGCACCGCCTTTAGTCGAGCAAATCGACCCCAGGACTTAGTCTTTGTAAGCCTAGTACTTATTCTATCGGTCTCTTGTGCCGAACCCCTAAGTTACGGGGATGTAAACACACCAGCATCGCATATCAAGCGATGTTGGGAGAACAAACACAGACACACAAACATATACACACACATACATACATATATACGACGGGATTCTTTCAGTTTCCGTCTACCAAATCCACTCGCAAGGTTGTTCTTTTTATGAAGGAGGCTGTTAGATAATGTAATCCGATATAAACGATAATTTAACAAAAAAGTAGGATGTTCTCGGCTAGAATGCCTTTGATCAGGAATTATTCTTTTGCTTGTTTTCGTTAGCAGTTTGTCTCCTCGTCCCATACGATGTCTGAACAAAACTTGTCATTTCTACTTCTTTTTGGTGCTGAATCTAAAGCAAGTCAATTTGTCTGCTTCCTTTAAACTAAGCCAAATATAAGTCGATTAAATCGGTTCCAGCACTTGACTGATACTTTATTTTATTGACATCTCTATCGAAAAGATGAAAGGCAAACTCACTTTCGACGGGATTCAAACTCAGAACGTAGACGGACACAAATGCAGATCTATCGATTTTTTAGTATACAAAGGTAAAGGTGATGCATTAGATACGAATAATTACAGAGGTATCAAGTTGTTGGATCAGGTAATGAAAGTCATGGAGAGGGTCATAGCCCAACTAATTAGGGAGACAGTCAGTCTAGACGAGATGCAGTTTGGGTTTGTGCCAAGGAGAAGCACCACTGATGCTTTATTTTTGGTAAGACAGCTGCAGGAGAAATACCTAGCCAAAGATAAACCTTTGTACCTGGCTTTCGTTGACATGTTGAAAGCCTTTGATAGGGCCCCCGATCCCTTATCTGGTGGTCAATGCGGAAACTAGGGATAGATGAGTGGTTAGTGAGAGCTGTACAAACCATGTACAGGGATGTTGTCAGTAAGGTGAAGGTTGGCAACGAGTACAATGAAGAATTCCGGGTAGAGGTAGGGATCCACCAAGGTTCAGTCCTCAGCCCCCTCCTATTTATCATAGTCCTCCAGGCAATAACAGAGGAATTGAAGACAGGATGCCCCTAGGAACTTCTCTATGCTGATGACTTTGCTCTAATGGCTGAGTCACTGGCTGAACTAGAGAGGTTTTAGGTGTGGAAGCAAGGTCTAGAATCGAAGGGCTTTAGAGTGAATCTAGCAAAAACCAAAGTCTTAATGAGTAGGAAGACAGACAAACCACAAATCCCTTCAGGTAGATGGCCCTGCTCGATCTGTAGAAAAGGCGTGGCTAAAAGCTCCATAAGATGTACCCGGTGTAAGCTATGGACACATAGGAGGTGCAGCAATATCAAAGGAAGGCTGACTGCGAAGATAGTTTTTGTGTGTGACAAATGCTCAGGGGCAATAAACACTGAAAATGTGCAGAAAGCAGCTTCCGTCACATTCCAGGGGGGAAATCTACAAGTAGTTGATAGCTTTCGTTACCTAGGTGACCAGGTCAGTAGCGGGGGTGGATGCTCTGAAAGTGTAGCTGCTAGAATAAGAATAGCCTGGGCAAAGTTCAGAGAGTTCCTACCTCTGCTGGTGACTAAGAGCCTCTCGCTCAGAGTAAAAGGTATACTGTTTGACGCATGTGTGCGAACAGCCATGCTACATAGCAGTGAAACATGGGCTACGACTGCTGAGGACATGCGTAAGCTTGCAAGGAATGAAGCTAGTATGCTCCACTGGATGTGTAATGTCAGTGTGCATACGACAGAGTGTAAGCGACCTAAGAGAAAAATTGGACATAAGAAGCATCAGATGTGATGTGCAAGAGAGACGACTGTGTTGGTATGGTCATGTGTTGCGTATGGATGAGGACAGCTGTGTGAAAAAGTGTCACACCTTAGCAGTAGAGGGAACTTGTGGAAGAGGTAGACCCAGGAAGACCTGGGATGAGGTAGTGATGCATGACCTTCGAACGTTGGGCCTCACGGAGGCAATGACAAGTGACCGAGACCTTTGGAGGTATGCTGTGCTTCAGAAGACTCGGCAAACCAAGTGAGACCGTAACCATGGCCTATGCCAGTGCGGCATTCCCAGCCCATTTAAGAATACCCTTCAATCATTGGGCAATAAATTGCGCTTGCGAAAACCTGTTGAGGCAAGTGTTGTATAACAATGTGATAAATATATATCTTTACCGGAGATGTATAACAGATCTAGATTTGAAAGCTCTAGGCCTCCCCACTACCAAGCCTCGGCACTTCTGTCCTATGAGATCAGAGTGATTTATCTTTGGTTCGGAATATAGGAATACGTAACTTGGAAGGTTGAATTGGAATGATAATGTTTTTAAAAAAAGTCAGTAATTTTCTGTTTCACGTTCGTAAAATCATGGTGATCCAAAAGGTATATTTCAATAAAGCCTTTCATAACTATAAGTGGTATACACTACGAATAGCGAGTAAAGGGTGAAGGAAGACGTCGGACTTATTTTGAACAGTTTCGCCCTGGGCACATGTGATAATTCTTCAACACTCCACGGTAAGCATAGTCGCTAAATCTAATTGCAGGTCTTTCTTTGAAAGCATTTCGTTGAGATTCACAATAAAACGAGGAGCAGCAGGGCGTCCACGTGACATACTAATCGAGTTGAAATGCAATTGAAACTAAAACAAATTCGATTCTACGAACGTGAAATAGGTAATTAGAAAAAAAGACGTACTAATGCTAAGTTGTTCAAGTAGAACTAACGATTTAAATAGGTAAAATTTTAAAAATCACCAGTGAAGAGAGAAAAATAAAAGGAGCTTAAGACACATAAAAGAATCGATCAAAGGTTACACGCCCACAGTCGAAAGGAGACAATCAATCTCACCCTGCACTTTTAAAACAATGTTTTCAAATTATGGTTTCGAATTTTGGCACAAGACCAGCAATTTCGGCGAAGGGTCCAAGTCGATTACATCGAGCCCAATACTCAATTGTTGCTTATTTTCTCGACTCCGAAAGGATGAAAAGCAAAGTCATCCTCGACAGAATTTAAAGACAGGCGAAATGCGTCAAGCATTTTGCCCGATGTGTTAATTGCCAGTTCGCTGCTTTAACCATTTTCTAATAATGATCAGATTTTTGTTTTATTGCAAATATATAATCGTTTGATATTCACACATTATTGATAAATCACTACTCCAAACCTTTCAAAAAGTGGATTTTGTTGCATCTAACTTTCCATGCTTCATTTCTTCTCTGACATAAAGTCTAGCCTAAAGCATTTGTTCATGTTTTTTTAGAGAACACTAAATCTTATGGATTCATGCTGTTTCAGATGATCGCTAGCACACAAATTTTAGAGACTATCCGGCTTTTCATAATGCTATAGCTTCGTTGTGACCCCTTATAACAGTAAAATGGTTACAACCGTTAAAACTTAGTGGCTATTAAAAAGAAACCAGTTTGGGAAATCCAGCAAGAAATTTACTCAAAACCATTAAAAGTTGAAGGGATGAACGTCACATACTCTCACTGTTCTAAATAAATTTGTGACCTGCTTCAATCAAGATATTCATTTGTTCCTCACGATAATTACTCGAAAGCAAATGTTTTACACGCGTGAGAGGTCGTTTATCTTTTGCCATAAGATATATGGCGATTCGTTCAGTTTTGTTGTATCAAGGATATAAGAACTATCATTTATTAACCATCAATTCGTAACATGAACTGCAATTTAGCAGACGTTTTCAGTAACTCTTATAAAAATAATTCTGTTGTGTCTGGGGAGAGTCATTCTCTTTGAGCGCCTTATAATTTAAACACACTCACCGGTAAAATTTCCACTCATTTCCTTCTTTAATTTTCTAAAATTTTCGTGACGTCTTGCAACCTTTTCAAAATTGAAAAGGTTGCAAGACGCAACGAAGATTTTAGAAAAATAAAGAAGGAAATATGTGGAAATTTTACCGGTAAGTGTGTTTAAATTATAAGGCGCTCAAAGAGAATGACTCTCCCCAGACACGACAGAATATGCTTCAACACACGAACTCGTAAAGAATCTTGCAAACCAAATCCCAAAACGTTATAAAAATAAGAAATACAGGAATCAACAGTCCCAGGGCTTTTTTGTTCTGTCACCATCAAAATGTAACTTTTAAATTTCTCTTTCTAACTCATCACGTTTTTACAACATGGAAATAGAAATCAACAAGGAAGTCTATATGTTGGAACTAGACGGCTAGAAATGTTATGTCACTCATTAAAGGGAGTACATTGCAGTTGTAGATAATCTAAAAAGACAGGGTGGCCACGGCTGGAATACTTTTCAATGTAGGTCTAAGTTAATAGATTTTATCTGGGGCTAAACATCGTGAAATACATAAAGTATTATATGAAGTTGGTGGGAAGAAGAAATGATTTATAAAGAATGTTTGCGTAGATCCAGCAGAGATTTGTTTTCACTCCTTTTAGAAATTATACTGAAAATTTTAACCACAGAAATTTAATGATTTAGCAAATATAGTTTGAAATGTTAGGTAGAGAATCCATTCCAACAAATATTTAATCATTTGATTTAATGCTGTTTATTATATTTGTAACATAAAAATTGTGTTACAATGTATGATTAGTGAAAGAATTGGAAATGCAAAAGTCAAATAAGAAATTACCCCAAAAATATTCATAGCGCGAAGTTGTTCAAGTAGAGCTAACGATTTAATAAGGTAAGATTTAAAAAAAAAATTTAAAAAACTAGCGACTGGAGAAAAACAAGAGGAGCTTAAGATTCAGAAAGGAATTGTTGAAAGGTTGTGATTCAGTAGTCGAAGGGACACAATCGAGTTCACACTGCGCTTTTAAAACTGTTGCCAAATTATGGTTTCGAATTTTGGCACAAGGCTAGCGATTTCAGCGAAGGGTCAAAGTCGATCACATCGACCTCAATGCTCAATTGGTAATTGTTTTATCAACTTCGAAAGGATGAAAGGCAGTCATCCTCGGCAGAATTCAAACTTAGAACGTAAAGACAAGCGAAATGTGTTAAGCATTCTGCTCGACGTGCTGATTGCCAGTTCACCGCGTTAACACTATTTTCTAATAATGATCAGATTTTTTGTTTTATTGCAAATATATATCGTTTGATATTCACACATTATTGATATATCACCGCTCCAAGCCGCCCAGAAAGTGGATTTTGTTGCATCTCTTTCCATGCTTCATTTCTTCTCTGATATAAAGTCTAGCCTAAACCACTTGTTCATGTTTTTATTAGAGAACACTAAATCTTATGGACTCATGCTGTTTCAGACGATCGCTAGCACACAAATTTTAGAAATTATCCTGCTTTTCATAATGCTATAGTTTCGTTGTAACCCCTTATAACAGTAAAGTGATTACAACCGTTAAAACTTAGGTTATAGAGTGATTGTTAAAAAGAAACCAATTTGTGAAATCTGGTTAGGAGCAAGAAATAACTCAAAGCCACTGAAAGATAAAGGGATGAACGACATATTCTCACTGTTCTTAATAAATTTGTGACCTTCTGCTTCAATCAAATATTCATTTGTCTCTCACGCTAATTACTCGATAGCAAATGTTTTTTTTTTTAAATGTGTGTTAGGTTTTTTTACGTGTGGAGGCCCAATGGCCCAGTGGTTAGGGCAGTGGACTCACGGTCATAGGATCGCGGTTTCGATTCCCAGACCGGGCGATGTGAGTGTTTATTGAGTGAAAACACCTAAAGCTCCACGAGGCTCCGGCAGGGGATGGTGGCGAACCCTGCTGTACTCTTCCACCACAACTTTCTCTCACTCTTTCTTCTTGTTTTTGTTGTGCCTATAATTCAAAGGGTCAGCCTTATCATACTGTGTCACGCTGATTATCCCCGAGAACTACGTTAAGGGAACACGTGTCTGTGGAGTGCTCAGCCACTTGCACGTTAATTTCACGAGCCGGCTGTTCCGTTGATCGGATCAATTGGAACCCTCGACGTTGTGGAGTGCCAACACACACAAGTCGTTTATGTATTAAATATGTGGCGATTATTAGAAAACAGTGTTAAGGCGACGAACTGGCAGTCGTTAGCACGTCGAGCAATTGCCCCTCTACTCGTTCTGAGTTCAAATTCTGTCGAAGTTGACTTTACCTTTCATCCATTCGGGATTGATAAAACAATTACTAGATGTAATCGACCTAGAGTCTAGGTCTTAGACCCTTCGCTGAAATTGCTGGCCTTGTGCCAAAATTCGAAACCATAATTTGATAACAGTTTTGAAAGTGCAGTGTGAGCTCGATTGTCTCCCTTCGACTATTGACGATTCATTGTGTTTTTTCTCTCTTCGCTTGCGGTTTGTGTGTTTTACCTTATTAAATCTACTTCAACAACTTAGCGTTACTAAGATTTTTGGGTAATTTCTTATTTCACGTTCGTATTTCGAATTCTTTCATCAATCATACATAGTAAACGCAAATTTTTGTTACCAAAATAATAAACAACATTAAATCAAATGAAGAAATATTTGCTGGAATTGATTCTCCACCCCGACATCTCAAACTATATTTGTTAAAAACATTACATTTCCGTGGTTAAGATTTTCAGTATAATTTCTAAAAGGTGTGAAAACAAACCTCTGCTAGATCTACGTAAACTTTCTTTATAAATCGGTTCTTCTTTCCACCAACTTCATATACTTTATGTATTTCATGACGTTGTTTAGCTCCAGGTAAAATCAGATAACTTAGGCAGACCTACGTTAAAAAGTGTTCCAGTTGTGGCCACCCTGTCTTTTTCAGAGTATCTACAACTGCAATGTACAACGTGTCCTCCCTTTAATGAGTGACATAAAATTTCGGCTGTGAATTGGCTGCTATTTCTAGCCGTCGAGTTCCAACATTCCTATTTCTATGTTGTAAGAATAAGTAGAACTTTATTTTGTTTTGTTCAAGAACCAATAATGAGGTTACTGTATAGAGCCGTGAAAAGTTAGGAATAGAAATTACAAAGTTGCTTTTTGATGGCGACAAAACGAAAAGCTCTGGGATTGTTGATTCCTATATTTCTCATAAGATTTGAGGAAAACGTCTGCAAAATTGCAGTTCATTTTACGAACTGATGGTTAATAAAGGATAGTTCTCATATTAAAATTGTGTTAATAAGCATAATTGGTGAAGGGATTGGAAATAATTTGGAAATAGCTAAATTTATTTATTAAAAAAAGAAAAAACTTAAGTCTGCGCACTTTGTTTTAATTATCAAAAACAATCAATGAGAAAGCAGCGTTTTCATTGGACAGAGACAAATCTGATTATCCAATTGAAATGTTAAGACAGGTGCGCGCGAAACTGAAAAAATATAAATTCAGTAGTTCAGCTTAAGCGCCACTTAGTTCACTGTATTTGTGTTTGATCATGGCGCGTACCAAGCAAACTGCTCGTAAATCTACCGGAGGAAAAGCTCCTCGTAAACAACTTGCAACTAAAGCAGCTCGTAAGAGTGCTCCTTCCACTGGTGGTGTGAAAAAACCACATCGTTACAGACCAGGAACAGTAGCTCTGCGTGAAATCCGTCGTTACCAAAAATCTACCGAACTTCTCATCAGAAAACTACCTTTCCAGCGTCTTGTTCGTGAAATTGCACAGGATTTTAAAACCGATTTGCGATTCCAGAGTGCTGCTATTGGAGCTTTACAGGAAGCTAGCGAAGCCTACTTGGTTGGTCTTTTCGAAGATACTAATCTTTGTGCTATTCATGCTAAACGTGTTACCATCATGCCAAAAGATATCCAGTTAGCCCGTCGAATCCGTGGTGAAAGAGCATAAATTCTCTTGAATTTTACAAACGGTCCTTTTAAGGGCCATTCACAAAGTAACGGAAGTCTCTTTGTCGTCTCTTACACGTGTACTCCATATTCAGTTTTAACTTTTAATCTAAAAACCAGTCTAAGAAAAATGGTCATAAATTTTATTTCTATGAAAATTAAAATATGAAATGAATACATATTGTCACACGAAACTACACGTTTACAGATAACATTAGGGTACTACTAAAGCAGCGCGTCCGCGCTAGCTAGTCGTGAGTGGTCGATCCTAACCCTAACCCTAAACATGTATTCATTTACACACGCGGGTTAGGATTAGGGACAGGGTCAGGGCTAGGATCGACCACTTACGACTAGCTAGCTCGTTCGGGACCGTACTGCTTTAGTAGTACCTAACATTAGTACGTTGAAATTAATTTCTACGGGTACTTCCAACAAGTACAGGCTAACTTATCGTTATTAAATTTTTGGGAAGAAAACGTTTAATAAAGTAACTAACGAAGAATTTTTATGACTCTAAAGAAATACTTGTATTTGAACTAAACTGATTGTATTTCAATTCCTTTTAACATCCACAACAAAAATCAAATGTCCAATTTTATTTTCACTTTATTTTGAATAAACGCAGCTGTTACCTGTGCTCATGGTTATTGTCGATTAACTTTTTAAGTATTTTACTAGCCATAACGTAGTTCCCTGTTGAAAGGATAAGTAATGGAGGAGCTAATGCAGCTTCGCACCTCTCCTTCGTATCCCTACGTTTTAGATGTCGGAGATTACGAATATGCAAAAAAAGGAAATTAGGTAAATTTTCAGATTAACACCCGCACGATTTTCACTGGGTGGGAAAAACACTAACCCTAACATCATAGTGAAAATCGTGCGGGTGTTAATCTGAAAATTTAGCACCACCCCTAAAATTTTGAACTTTTTTTCGTTATGTTTTTGATGACGGAGATTCCGAATATGCAAGAAACCACGTTTTCAAAATTCTAAATTGAATAAAGAGATAAATGTTTTCCTGGGAAACAACAGTAACACTGTCTTATATAGGACCGCCGCATTTAGTTGACAACTACAACGCAATTTCTTTTCACTTTAATGTTTTTGTCTGTTTTAATGGGGGCTGGGGTGAAATTAAATTCTTTTTTGCATATTCGTAATCGCCGACATCTAAAATGTAGGTATCTGGAAGATTTTTTTTTAAAATGCATTTTTCATGGAGAGGTGCGAAACTGCATTAGCCCCGTAATGGAATAGTTCAACTACTGTTCTTTGTAAAATTGCACAGGACTCCAGAATGTCCCCATTTACATATATAAAAAAAAAAAATTACTACTGTGCCAATGACATTGAACCCTCATCAAAGCCGAACACGTATATATGAATTCGAAGTACATTTCGTCATTTCAGGTTTTCTATTTTAATTTTTACTTTTCTCGAAACGCATACTAGGAAACTGGATGTTAGTGCTGGTGGGGAAGTTTGATCAACTTAAATATTTGAATTCTAACAGGCGAAAGTAAAGAATATGTGCACCTGGTGTTTAGGGTTAGAGATTTTGTTAGGCCGAAAACAGGTAGTGTATGTATTCTATACTTCCGCCCTAACATGTTCATTATGGTTAACTAAAAACAATAGTCAATGATAACAGCGAAACAAAATTTACAAACTTAGGTGAAGCATGATCCGTCGATTTTTTTTTTTTTTTTCATTAATCCTATCGTGGAATAGTAAAATGATTCTAGGCTGTATATGGAAAACCCTAACTTTTAACAAAATTAAAATTCAGCAAGTGTTTCCACGAACTCGCTCTCTAGATGTCCTTTGGTAAAAAGTAGGCTAACAGTTGGAAGTTTTCTTAGCTTCTACATAAGATCGGATACCGTATTGTATAGCCAGTCAGTTTTCTGATAGGTGTACCATGAGTTTCAGTATTCTTTTTCTAAGATTTTAAGGAGATGAGCTGCTATTTTTAGTCGGTCAGGTGACCAGTAAATAGCTCCCTCTTCTTTGTTGATTTGTGCTAAAATTTTAAGAGACTGACTTCCTTTTCAAAATGTATGCTGTCAAGAGAACGACTTCAGATTTCAATAGTCGAACAACGATGGCTGAAACTTAAATCCTCAATTAGCTTCAAATTTATAGAATTAGTGGTGTCGCATGACACACCGGTTATTTTGCTTCCAATCTATAAAACACCTTTCTTCGAAATTAATTTCTTGCTAAAGACGGGCAGAGTTTCATAAAAATGCACCCATTAATTCTTCGAATGTTCAACGAAATTGCTTCTGAAAAAAAAAAAAATTCTATAATGGAGAAGAAAGAATTTTTTTTTTAAAATAGAGTCCAGAATAGGCGGCAAAATGCATTTTAAGGATTCTTTTTATCCATTTCATCGCTAGTTCAAATATAAGGTATAAAGTACGTGGATTCTACGAAGGATTAGATATTTAGTCCTAAATTAGATAACATCCTGTGTAATAATGATCTAAACTGCAGCTTAACCATTTGAATAAGAAACGTGTTCAAATTTTATTGTAAAAAGAAAAGAAATAAATCCAGTCATACTAAAACCAAACTACGTGAGCTGATGTATTTTTTTGAAAGGGGTAAACGTAAGTTACAAAAACGTCATTGAAATCATTAGATTTGCAATCTTCGAGTTAACCTTACTAACACTGGGTAGTTCGTGAAGTTGAGAAACTAAACATTACAAAAAAATTTTGATAGTGTTGGAAAAAAAATAAATAAATGCACGTTGGAACATTTAATCGTGGAGTAAATTTTCGAAATGATTATCTAGCAACCGGTTTTAAGAAAGCAAACTTTTAATCAAAAGGTACTCCAGCCACTACCATTCCGTTGCGCCATGAGATTCGACTATTTCTGACATCTCAAACGCCTACATATAAATTTCATTAGACCGTAACTATTTGACTATCCATTTTAGAGTTTTAAAAACTGAATTGAAAACTTTGTACGATTGAATGCAAAGGTCCCGACGCATCTACGTAAATCGAAACCTAAAACTAACCCTAACGTGTGCACTGTAAAAAACATCGTTACCTAGATGCATCGGGACCTATTTAAGTAGCGCCGAAAACTTTTTCGTTTTGTTTTAGTCCAAAATAAATCCCACCGAACCTTTTTTTTTTGTAAATGTGTTGTCTGGCTAAAAAATAGTTCGTTGCACGTCACTGTTTCTCGTAAATTGGATAAAAATTTCATATCCAGCTACGAGAAAAATTTGAAGATGGTTTATTTGCGTTAAAACTGAAATATGGAGTACGCATGTAAGAGACGATAAAGAGACTTCCGTTACTTTGTGAATGGCCCTTAAAAGGACCGTTTGTAAAATTCAAGAGAATTTATGCTCTTTCACCACGGATTCGACGGGCTAACTGGATATCTTTTGGCATGATGGTAACACGTTTAGCATGAATAGCACAAAGATTAGTATCTTCGAAAAGACCAACCAAGTAGGCTTCGCTAGCTTCCTGTAAAGCTCCAATAGCAGCACTCTGGAATCGCAAATCGGTTTTAAAATCCTGTGCAATTTCACGAACAAGACGCTGGAAAGGTAGTTTTCTGATGAGAAGTTCGGTAGATTTTTGGTAACGACGGATTTCACGCAGAGCTACTGTTCCTGGTCTGTAACGATGTGGTTTTTTCACACCACCAGTGGAAGGAGCACTCTTACGAGCTGCTTTAGTTGCAAGTTGTTTACGAGGAGCTTTTCCTCCGGTAGATTTACGAGCAGTTTGCTTGGTACGCGCCATGATCAAACACAAATACAGTGAACTAAGTGGCGCTTAAGCTGAACTACTGAATTTATATTTTTTCAGTTTCGCGCGCACCTGTCTTAACATTTCAATTGGATAATCAGATCTGTCTCTGTCCAATGAAAACGCTGCTTTCTCATTGATTGTTTTTGATAATTAAAACAAAGTGCGCAGACTTAAGTTTTTTCTTTTTTTAATAAATAAATTTAGCTATCTCCAAAGTATTTCCAATCCTTTCACCAATTATGCTTATTAACAGAACGAAAATTATAAATAGTATTAAATCAAAGGAAGAAAGGTCCAGATGGACTATATGTAATCTGAACCTTTCCCCCCTTATTTTTTTTTTTTTTTTCAGAATCGGAATCTCCATAGCCTAAAACGTGGGATTCCGTAAAAAAAATATATAAATAAGGGGGGGAAAGGTTCAGATTACATATAGTCCGTCTCCGCCGGAAGAAATTGTTGGGAACTGATTTTCTACCCCAACATCTCAAACTAGTTGTTAAAACATTTCCGTCAAAGTTTTCACTTCATTTCTACAACTTTTAATAAAAACTCTTCTTTGATTCTACATAGATTTTAAAAGTTTCTTTTCTTTCCCCCGATTTTATGCATAATTCCCAATATAAGAATTACTGGCAAAACTTGATACTTCTCTTCAAACAGATTTTAAGTTTATCAGAAGTGTTTGTTGTGGTATTTAGTCGCATGAGCTGGTTAAAATAAAGAAGCTGACGATAGAAGTGTTTTGATATCGTCTGTATAAAAATGGCTCAGTAGAGAGTTGCTTATATTTTTACATGAAGATTGTTGACAATATATATATATTAAATTACTGTTGATTGGGTGAAATTTTCAAATTTACTCACCAAAATATGTAATAAAATTAGTTCACATGTGATAAACTGGAAGCAACGTGGGGAACCAATTAATTTAGTTAATCACTAGACTAGTGTTTAATATAGTATATTGGTCTTGTGTCAACTTTCCTTTCAGAAATCAGTGGTTTTCCAATTGAAGTTTTTTTTTTAATTTTATTTTTCAAAGTCTGAATAAATAAATTCAAGATGAAAGAGCTACAACCAAAACATCATCTAACAAATCGATCCAAGGTTAAAACTGACATTTCAACATTTCCCCCAAGTCTGAATCTTCCATTCTGCAGGACATCCAAATGATCCACACTACTCTCGCGTAACTCATCACTTTGACATCCTTAACCATTTGGTGTCTGCCACTCCTAAGATTCATATTTCTTACCCATACTAAGCTACTATCAGACCAGTGGGATTTTAGAACTTTCAGCTTGATGCTTTTGCTGAGGGTACAGTCTCTCTCTACTGTATTAAGTGACTTCTTTCCTGGTTGCAGTCCACTATTTTGGTAAACAATGGAGCCCAGATACTCAAACTTGTCAACTGTGGCCGTCTTACCTACCTCACCTCCCCAACATCAAATGGTCAGCTGCTCTGATTCTCAGATGGTTGCTACCATGATCTTGGTCTTTTTAGTGCTAATCTGTGTGTGTGTGTGTTTATCTATCTATCTGTAATTATATGTGTGCTTGCGCGTGCACAAAAGAATCCTAATAATTTAACTGCTTGAATTTTAGTACTTTTAAACAGTCCTTTTTTTTTTTTTTTTTTGTGCACTGTCTTGCAGAAAATTATTTTCATTAATTTTTAACAACAATACCAACATGCTGAAATAGCAGAACTGTTAGAATGCTGAAAAAAAAAAATACTTTGTGGGATTTATTACTATACTTTACATTTTGAATCTAAATCCCAGAGAGGTTAACTTTTCGTTTCATCCTTTTGCAGGCAATAAAATAAAGCACCAATCAGGTACTAGAATCAATGATACTGACTCATCTTATTCTCATAAAACTGCTGGTCTTGTGCCTAAATTAGAAGCAATTGTTGTTGTTGTTAAGGCAGTGAGCTGGCAAAATCATTACCATGCCAGGCACAATGCTTAGCAATATTTTGTCCATTTTTTACATTATGTGTTCAAATTCAAATGAAGTCGACTTTGCCTTTCATCCTTTCGGGGTCGATAAATTAAGTACCAGTGAAACACTGGAGTCAATGTAATTGACTAGCCCCCTCTTACAAAGTTTCAGGCCTTGTGCCTATAGTAGAAAGGATTATTATTAATAAGGCAGCAAGCTGGCAGAATTGTTACCACACCAGGCAAAATGCTTAGCAGCATTTCATCTGTCTTTACATTCAGAGTACAAATTCTGCCAAGGTTGACTTTACCTTTCACTCTTTCAGGGTCAATAAAATAAGTACCAGTTGTGTACTAGATTTCATGTAATTGACTTGCCCAACCCTACACCCTTCATAAAGAAAATTCAAAATTTTTCAAAACAGCTTAACTCTTGTACAAATCAGAATAGCCATGTGAAATGATATGTTGTTGTGTAGATTCAAAGGTCTTCTTTTTTTTTTTTTTTTCGCCCTTTCAAAGCCTAGCCAGGCTCATGGGCCCGGTTTCCTGGTTTCTATGCCGTATGTGTTCCCCCCAGCTGGACGGGATGCCAGTCCATCACAGCGTTACTCAAGAAACAGGAAGAAAGAGTGAGAGAAAGTTGGGGCGAAAGAGTACAACAGGAGTTGCCACCACCCCCTGCCGGAGCCTCGTGGAGCTTAAGTGTTTTCGCTCAATAAACACTCACAATGCCCGGTCTGAGTTAGGAAATGTTCAAGGAAACCAAATGAATCTACCTCAGACAATGTCAGATTTTCCTGTGATGTGATTAGCCTTGTTCACTTTTGATCAGGTGTCAAAAGACATGGCACTCATCAGTTCATGGAGCAGAGTATTCTCAACTCTCTCACAAGATGTGCTATTTGATTTATAGTTAATCACCTATCATCCATCTGCATGTGGTGAACATATTCAATGTTTTCCATGGTGGTGGCAGTTGCAAGACATCCAAAACTTGAGTAATTTTCAAGACTGTCTCTTCCACTCTTATATTCAACTGCCCATTTTTGCACTGTTGATAATGCTGTAGCATCATCCTCTAATGTAGTAACCATATCAGCATCAATGTCCTTGGGAACTAAACCCTTTTCCTGCAAGTACTTCACATCAAGATTCCAAGTTTTGTCCATTTTGAAGAGAAGTTGCTATTAGTTGCTTTTCAAGTCTTCTTTGAGCAGTCAAATGTATGGTTAACTGGTAAAAATCAATACACAGTTGAAATTAAGACATGCAAGATTTCACAGTTCAAGCATCACTCCTTCATAGTCAGCCTATGAACTTTTCAGCCCACCCCTCTTACAATTTTGCTTGTTTGTTTCATTTTCCAACACTAAACTCTTACACTTTTGAAGAAAAATATAAATTAATCACTGACAGAACACATAATTCAAAATGAGAAATGAACTTGGTATCCTAATCCACCAAATCGAGTTTTCTAGTGGAGGCCTGCCATAATAGTGTGTAACATCTATTTTTCGCTGTCACAGTTTTTACACCTTATCTTGTTGCTGGACTACTCAGTTGCTGTCCTGCTCTATTGCTGATTGATAACATTATATTTGATCTTTGTTTTAATACCTTATTAGTTCATGTTTGTTTTATCCATTAACAACATAGGTCTTTCATGAGATTAGTGATGATTAATAATACCATTAAATATAATTTTAATTCCCAACAAGCACATACATGTTTCACTCAATTGCATTATTGATTTTCTACTTAAATGCATGGTTACAATTTTGTTAAAAATGGGGAATGATATTGCTTTACAGCAATGTCTTTCTTGGAGATACTTGCAGAATAAGTGGAATCAAGTGGGTTTGTCAGGTTAGTGGAATTGGATGGCTGACTGGGCTCACTGAAAACTTACCTCTTGTCACGTAATGCAGTATTGCTGTTCACAGAACATAACATTAGAATGCCATACTAACTGCCTTACATCTCTCTGTTCAAATGCAGCCAGAACTAACTTTTTCTATATCTCTCCAGTGTTGATGATATTCTGATAGTGCCACTACACTGGAGATAGTGGCATGAACTTTCTGCTTCACCTTAAACTATAAGCTTTGTGAGGGAGGTGGTTTTGTGCCAGGTGATGAGAGGTTAGAGTATGACAGAGGGACGTATATTTATATATATATGTATATGACAGACTTCCATTAACCAAATTCACTCACATTGTCAAACTAGGCTGTAGTAGAAGACACTTGCTGTGCAGTGGGACTGAGCCCAAAATAACTTGTTTGCAAAGCAAGTTTCTTAACCACACAACCATACCTGCACCTATAACCATACAGCTATGCCTTGTCTGTTTAAAGAATAAGTAAGGTAATGAGTCAAAAAGGAGCATCTACCTGATCATTTGACCCTTGAGAAATTGTAGCCAGATTGCCATTAGATCACACCCTACCATCATAAAAAAAGCAGGATGGTCATGATTGGAACACCTAGGTCTGCTCAACACAAGTAAGGTGGTATTTCCATATTGAAAGTTAACAGTAAATAATTATGAGACAAGGGGAAAAATGATTTTAGTTTTAGTTTTATTCTGACCTCTCCATTGAAATGTAACTTTTACAGTACTTACCAAAGTACCAATGTCTGAATCATTAAATGCCTATACAAAGTTGTACATTTATTGGTATAAACAAATTGAATTGTTTAGGGCATAGTTTATTTTCAGAACAATTTATGGATTGCAGAAGACTGATCTAGGTATACTGGGTTTCCTTCTGAAGTTAGTTTCTTGCTAAACTTATATGGTAAAGAGATGGAGTATGATTACTGACAATTATAGATGTGATGATCTAAAATTCTAATTTGACAAAATGTGGAGTTATATTTGAGGGCTAAGAAGTATTCAATTGAAGTTTTCTAGATGGAGAATGTTTACTTGTGAATGAATAAATCATGTTGAAAAACAAAACATTTAATGCAGTAATATGTTCTAGATGGAAGATCAATTACATGTATTTGTTTTCCATTTTCAGAATTGCAGCAAAAGAATAATTTGTAAATTTACTACCAAAAGAGATAATCTTGCTTACAAAAGAAGTGGCATGTTTACTTGTATGGATGCTGTTTAAAGGGTCAACTTAAGAAGAAGTCAAATTGAAACAAAATTAAAAAGGATGTAATTCTTTAAACTAAATGTTTCCCATATATTCAAGAGTTAAACCTGTGTTCACATAAGCAAGCTATAAGAACATTTCCATATAATCTTCTCAATAATTTCTTTCTTTTTTGCTATTTTTTGTGTATATCTATATTCCAAAAATATATATTTTAGAGATTTCTGCGTATAAAACGTATATAATGATTGACGTATATTTAGGATTTCAGATCCTCCTTAATTTTATTTATCGATTCGGTGCACGTTACTCAGGTCTTAATTCTTAAAATTAAATATAATACAATTACAAAACAATTCTAATTTCATATAATTTTAAAAAATAAATAGGGAGGGGTGTAACTATATTGTAAATTTTATCTCCTTTTCTCTGACCAAATCGTATTTTGGTATTTTTATTAAAGGAGGGAAAAAATAACGCTACACCGTTAAAGGTCACATGTGTAAAGCAATTCTTGTGTCGTTTTAGAGTCTTAAAAGAAAGTATTTTTTTCTATTTGTGAATCTCTGCTACATTAGAAACTAACTAAAAGGAATATCTTTAATCAAATCTTCATGAAAGAACATTTGCTCCGGGTGGATGGATTTGGAGACTGTTGGCAACTTTCGAAAGATGGAGACAGAGAAAGGTGAAACTTGTTTACTATTTAATATTTGTGTTTACCATAATGACTATTAAATTACTTCAGCCAAGCATTACAATTTGTCATTCTGTATTCTTTAGTGTTTGTATTCCTCAGCTAAATTTCTAACGATGCCTGTCTTCAAAGGGGTGTTTCCGTATTTCGATTACATTTGTTTTCTTCATAACTTTATAGGCCTTAACCAAGTCTCCGCTTCTACTTTATACAATCTCAAAATGAAAGGTATACATTCCCAGTTTACACTTAAAAAATGTTTTTTTGTGACATCTAGGCTGTATTTTTACTAACTTATAAATTAGTCAACTTCTTATCGAAATTAAAACTGTGATATTATTGACTTTAGGGTTTTATAAAACTATTTATTAGCAAAAAACATAAGAAAACAAAACAAAAACCAGCAAGAAACCAGCAGACAGGAAAATCGTCAAATAAAACTGTTTTATTGATATAACATCCTAGTTCATTTCATTTTGCATTTGACTGACAAAGTAAACATTTTGACTTTTAAAGTCCACAAAGAAGGCTCTACGCGGTCGGGCTAATTACTCTGCCGTCTTTAGCAGAAATAATTATAAAAATAAAAACGAGGACAAGTTGGACATTGTTGTCTTATCAACACGGGATGATCACTGCTAGAATGTCTTCAATAATTCTGCTCCGTCAGTGCCGAGTTTGGACTACACATCGCCAAAAGCTTCATTTCCTCTCAGAATTTTAAGTTCCATCAGTATTTTGCTTATTATTATTCTGTAAAACAAATACATCAAATTGCATACTCCTCTCGGCAGAGAAAATCTAATATGTAAATAATGGTAAATTTTAAATACTACTTCATAATTAATTTTAGAATTTCACAATAATTATCAACTGCAATTTGGGAGACTGCTGCAGTCCGTCTGGCTAGGAAAGAAGGTCATGATGTTGAACAGAAACGAATACTCTATAGAACGGAATTCTCGAAGAAGGCTCAGTAGTTCATCTTACCATCTTAAGCGGGTGACCCAAAAGGCAGCACTTGAATTTGAACAACGTATAGCAATCAACCCTGAGAGCAAAGTGTTCTGGAAATAGGTATGTTCGAAACTGAGACCTCACTCTCCAGTTAGCCCTCTTTGCAGTCCCACACTGGAATCTAAAGAATGTGCAGAACTTATTGCTGAATGCTATGCTGGTATTGTTACTATTGAACATCCAAATATACCATCTTCACCACCTCTGACAACAAATTCTATAATATCTGTGGAATTTACACCTGCAATGCTGTGATACCACCTCAAGAATAAGTGCAACTATGCATCTCCTGGTCTTGATGATACCTGTCTGATTCTCAAACGCTGTAGGTTCTTTCAGCTTTCATTCTTCTTCCAATTCTGTCTTAATAATTGTGTTAACCCAGAGCAGTGGAAAATTGCCAGTGTCATTCTTCTGTTCAAAAAGGGTGATCACACATCACCTGCCAATTACGGTCCAGTCAGTCTTTCTACTTGCATTACCAATTTGACGGCGTCTTGTGTCAGAGAAACACTTTGGAACTCTCACAGCCTTATTTGACCTTCACAATTTGGAATTTTCCCTAACTCTAGTAGCTGTGGCCAGCTCACTGAGTTTCTTGGGTATATCACCTGAATTACTGATAGTGGCTCATGGGTGGATGTTATCTCTCTTGACTTTGCTAAAGGCTTCAGTTCTGTGCCACACAAACGACTTGTGGGAAAACTCTCTGCAATGGGTATAAGAGGTGATCGGTATAACTGGTTGAAGTCCTTCATTCTCAGTCAAAAAGAGGTTGTCACAGTTATAGGATAGCATTTTGCACCCTATGAGATGACATCTGATGTACCACAGGGATCTGTTCTTGGACCCCTGTCGTTTTTTGCATATATTAATGATAAAGATGCCAACATGGAGAAGTTAAAATTTTGAAATATGTAAATGACATCAAGCTATACCCCCCTCCAGCTATCTGTTTAAAGCTATATATGGCTATGGTACAAGGAGACACCCAAAAGTAACTAGAAACATTCTCTGTGGGACAAGCCACTTGTAGTCTCAAGCTTATGCCACTAGAAGCCACTTGATGTCAGCCTCAAGCATCAGTCTGCCGACTGACACGGTTGAGTGGGGTTGTATTGCTATGTGGTATGCTTTTGCTTTGCAGTGTTTCTCCCCTGTTCGTTGATTTTTATGATGGCTGAAATGAAGGAACAGCATACTTCTGTTTTCTGCTGGGGGAAAACAGTGGCTGAAACAGTTGTCATGCTTCAAACAGATTACAAGAATGCTATCATGAGCAAAACACAAGTTTACAAGTGGTTTTCATGCTTTAGGAATGGTCACTTGTTGCTTGAAGACCAACCTCATTCAGAGAAACCATGAGCTGCCGGAACGAATGAAAACATCATGAAAATTCATGAACTAATCTTTGAGGATCATTGCCGAACAATTGATGAACTTGTTGATATGACTGGTGTGTCCTGAATCTCCTCCCAACGAATTTTGAGTGAGGACTTGTGAATGAAAAGAATTGCAGCAAAATTTGTGCCTCACTTGCTCATGGAAGATCAGAAGTGGTCACCACTGAATGCATGTCATGAACAGTTGGAAGTTGATCCAAACCATTTTTCTCGAGGGTCATGACTAGTGACGAAAACTGGTGCTATGGCTACAACCTGGAAATGAAACAGCAATCAAGTCAGTGAAAGCATTCAGTGTCACCACCTCCAAAAAGCATGTCAAGTGAAGTCCAGTGTCAAGATGATGCTGATTTGTTTCATCGGTGTATCACCAGTCTGAAACCTCTATGTTGCTCAGCATATCAATCTCTTGGAAACTGTTCAGAAATGTGAAACCAGACAAATACCTGCCATCAGGAATCTGCCATACTCTGAACATCTTCCTTCCCTGGGCATAGACACAATAAAATTCCAACATCTAACAACTGACTTGGTAGACACCCACAAGATTATCCACCATCTTTCCAACAACAACTTTGGGCACCTTTTTGAATTCCATATGTCTAACATCCATGAACATGCTTACAAAATCAAAAAACAGTGCAGCACCCATGACTTTCAGAAACATTTTTTCACTCAGAATTGTGGAAGTGTGGAATAAACTACCTGCATCTGTTGTTAGCTGTCAGGAAACTACATCCTTTGAAAAATTAGTTTCCAGTGCTAAATTTCACCCGGCAGCTGGGATTAATCTTCTCTTATTTGAAAATATATTGTTTAGATTGGTGATTCTTTTGCTATTTGTTCTCCATTTTTAATGCCTGTAAGTTGTCATTTTAACCCTTTTAATACCAAGTTACAAAAAAGATATCCAATATTACTTGTATAATAAAGCATTCAATTATTGGTTGATTTGTTCAATTCATATCCTGGTAATTTTGATTTGAAGAAATATGCATTAAATGAACAAATATAATTATAATCCTATCAAATGATAAGAGTACTTCATTTTATAATTATCACAATTGAATGTGTAATTTTAATCTTTTTATTTCAGTGAGAGAGCATTCTGCCATATCCATCCAACATTGTGTTCAAGAACAAATTAATGCTATAGCTCTTAATAAAGATGCTAATCAGGTTGTTATTGCAGGACGTCAAGGTAGGAAAAATTCCTTTATTTCTATTTGGAGGATTATATTCTCATTCTATTACAAACATTTCACATGTTTTTCAATCAAACTCACACTTCAGCTTTTGTACAGTAGAATACTATTAAATAAGAATTGGTTTATTGGTTATAGGTGAAGGCATGTCTATATGGTTAAGAATTTCATTCCCCACACATAGCTTTGGGGCTTAATCCTCTGGAGATATGCTGTGATTGAGAAGACCCGGCAAGTAAAGTGAGATCACAGCTGTAGCTTACACCAGTGTCGCATAACCAGCCCATTTAAAAATTACTTTTGAATTGTCGGACGACACACTCTGCTTGAGGAGACCTATTGAGCCAAGTAAAATCAAAAATAAAATCACAATCAAATGAAAATTCTAGTTGTGGCCGATGCCAGTGCTGCCTGACTGGCTCTCTTGCTAGTGGCACACAATAAGCACCATTCATGCGTGGGTCATTGTTAGTGCCGCCTGACTGGCTCCCTGTGCCGATGGCATGTAAAAAGCACCATACGAACATGGTTGATCCCCCCCCCCCCCCGCCTCAACTGGCTCCTGTGCCGGTAGCATGTAAAAAGCATCATCCAAATGTGGCCGATACCAGTGCCACCTGACCGGCTCCTGTGCCAGTGGCACATAAAAAGCACCCACTACCCTCTCGGAGTGGTTGGTGTTAGGAAGGGCATCCAGCTGTAGGAACATTGCCAGATTAGATTGGAGGCTGGTGAGGCCTCCTGGCTTGTCAGTCCCCAGTCAAGCCATCCAACCCATGCCAGCATAGAAAACAGACATGATCATGATGACTGACTTGATTAAGAAAATCTTTTATTGAAAGCTTTCACTTCATAAAGAGGTTAATTTATTTATAGTTTCTGTCTTTTAATGTCTATTCATTTTATTTTGTAATTTTTTTTTCTTCTTTAAATTGAAGTATTCAAAATATTTTCAATTGGAGAAGAGAATTTTGAAGAAAAAGCAAACTTTCGAGTTGGTAAAAACATCACCTTAAACTACAGTGCTGCTGATGTTACCTGGAATCACAATGAAGGCAAGTATTTTGGAACTGTTTTGTTCAGAAACTTAAAATATTGCTAAAACACAATCAGTCAGTGACAACTAATTTTGATTACTGCAAAAAACCCATGTAATTTACTCACTTTTTTCGCAAAAATAAAAAATAAACTTTAGGGGATGCGTAAATTACATGAGTTGACCGTTTCCAGAATTTTTTTAGAATTTTTGTTTTTTGTTGACAAAAGACCTACAAAATGTAAACATCTGTACTAGAACTTGACTCATTTAATAGGCTTAAATATAATGAAGTTGACTGTTATTTATGTTGGACGGTATAATGCATACTTTTTCTGTATAAATTTACTAAAACCATTAAATGGTTAACTACTTTTTGAAGTCTGACATACATGCTGGTAATCATGGTCCAGGCCATATTTTACTTGGTTGAGTAAAGTGTCATCCAAGCTGATATTGGCAATTAAGCTTAATTTGCAACCCCTGTGTGTACTTATCAGCTTTGTTTTTGTTGATAATTCTTAACAACTTTTCCTTTGTATGCACGTTTCAGCTGATATACCCTCCAGCCTTCTTCAGGTGTCTTGGGGAAATTTCGAACCTGGGTTCTCATTCCTAAGGTATTTTTCGATGTTATTATTATTATTCAGGTCTTAATCACTATGCCATATGCCCAGGGCATATGGCGTAGTGGTTAAGAGCACGGGCTACTAACTCCAAGATTTCAAGTTCGATTCCAAGCAGTGACCTGAACAATAACAATAATAATAACATCGAAAAATACCTTAGGAATGAGAACCCAGGTTCGAAATTTCCCCAAGACACCTGAAGAAGGCTGGAGGGTATATCAGCCAAAACGTGTTAACAACAAACAAGATGAGGACAAATATCCTTTGGATGTAAATAATGTAAAAAATGGATTTTATTTATATAGAAGACAGCACAAACACTTTCTAATTTAATATCTTTTAATGCGATACCTGTTAAACAGAAATTATTTTTATTTAATGAAAATTTTATAAGATCTAATCATAAGTCAGTGCAATTATGCTTAATACAACTAAATTAAATGCCCTTTCATCCCAGCCATATCGGCAATTCTGAAAACTTTTGGGTGTGAAATTTATTTGAGTATAAGCCTTTTTAAACAATTTTTATCCTGAAAATCACCTGTGTAAATTACACAGGTGTGCAAATTACATGGGTTTTTACGGTACTTGGATTGGCAAAAAGGGAGAGGGAAAGAGAGAGAAAGAGAGAGAGAAAGAGAGAGAGAGAGAGAGAGAAAGAGAGAGAGAGAGAGAAGAAATTGGATCTTATGACTCATCTGAAATGAAATGATTTTAACCAAAAACTGGAACCAGGGCATGTGTGTTATGCTTCTCATCAAAGCTTATTCCCATTGATCTCTTATGTAAACCTGAATCTATATAATAAACTGCAGTAAAATGTCAACTCATGACCTAATTCTTGACCCATTTTGCCAAATGTGCTTCTAAATGTTTATATTGATTTCCAATATAATCAATTACAACACAGATTTGTTTATGACCTTATCACTGTACATTTATCTTATAGTATAAATATCAAATATTTATTCATCCCTTTCTCAAGGATTACTTGACTATTTGTGATCAGAGATGTTCATTAATGACTGATCAAGCCTGTTGACTTCAGAGATAGATAAATAGTTGGGATTTTCATAGAATTTCCCAGGATATTTAGGACAGTAAATAATTTGGATTATGACCAGGGATGAAATTAAAAGTTACAGAGTTTTAGTTTATTTGCTAAGAACTTACTCCTTACATTTATGGTACTCACTAAACTGATCTTAGTCTCTTCATGTATACCATATGTCTTTCAATTAGATCTTTCACTGGAGAAAACTGTTGATATACTCGACATTTGAAAATAATATATGCTCTCCCTGTACCTTTTATGGTGTTAATGCACTTATGGTCCATGTGCTGACCTAATCTTCCCTTCTGTTCTTCATTTCAGTATAACATAATCTTCTTGTAAAGATTTTGGTCCTTACAGTTGCTAACATGTAAATAAAACTAAAGATGTGTTCTCTCTTCAACTTCATTTGAAATAAACAAACGGATGATTTTTATTCTACTTGCAAGCATTATCTTAATCATGAATAATGCTTCAATTGTGAAATTTCTCAGAATAAGCTAAATTTATTTATTAGATTTATTAATATGTATGGTGTGTGGTGTCTTCTGTTTTTAACTGTCTTGTTTATCATTGTTCTGGGTTTACAAGTGCAGAGTAGGATTCTTTATTTCCTTATATCTCTTAGAGTTATCTCTCTTGAACAATTTAATCCTTACTTTTATACACAGCCTTTGAATTGAAATCATCATCATCATCATCATCGTTTAACGTCCGCTTTCCATGCTAGCATGGGTTGGACGATTTGACTGAGGACTGGTGAAACCGGATGGCAACACCAGGCTCCAATCTAATTTAGCAGAGTTTCTACAGCTGGATGCCCTTCCTAACGCCAACCACTCAGAGAGTGTAGTGGGTGCTTTTACGTGTCACCCGCACGAAAACGGCCACGCTCGAAATGGTGTCTTTTACGTGCCACCCGCACAAGCCAGTCCAGGGGCACTGGCAATGATCTCACTCGAAAATCCTACGGGAGCCAGTCAGGCGGTACTGGCAACGGCCACGCTCAAAATGGTGCATCTCATGTGCCACCCGCACAAGAGCCAGTCCAGGGGCACTGGCAACGATCTTACTTGGCTTGCCGGGTCTTCTCACGCACAGCACATTTCCAAAGGTCTCGGTCAGTAGTCATCGCCTCGGTGAGGCCCAATGTACGAAGGTCTTGCCTCACCACCTCAGCCCAGGTCTTCCTGGGCCTACCTCTTCCACGGGTTCCCTCAACTGTTAGGGTGTGGCACTTTTTCACGCAGCTATTCTCATCCATTCTCACCACATGTCCATACCAGCGCAATCGTCTCTCTTGCACACCACAACTGATGCTTCTAATGTTCAGCTTTTCTCTCAAGATACTTACACTCTGACGGGTATTCACATTGACATTACACATCCAACGGAGCATACTGGCTTCATTCCTTGCGAGCTTACGTATGTCCTCAGCAGTTACCGCCCATGTTTCACTGCCATGTAGCATGGCTGTTCGTACGCATGCGTCATACAGTCTGCCTTTTACTCTGAGTGAGAGTCCCTTTGTCGCCAGCAGGGGTAAGAGCTCTCTAAACTTTGCCCAGGCTATTCTTATTCTAGCAGCTACACTTTCAGCGCACCCACCCCCACTACTAACTTGGTCGCCCAGATAGCGGAAGCTATCGACTACCTCTAGTTTTTCACCCTGGAATGAGATAGAAGTTGTTTCCTGTTTGTTTGCAGTCTTTATTGCACCTGAACATCTGCCACAAACAAAAACTAACTTGCTAGTTAACCTGCCTTTGATGTTGCTGCACCTCTTATGTGTCCATAGCTTGCACCGGGTACATCTTATAGAGTTACTACCTACTCCTTTTCTACATACTGAGCAGGGCCATCTACCTGAAGGGGTTTGTGTTTTATCTACCTTCCTACTTATTAGGATTTTGGTTTTAGCTGGGTTGACTCTAAGGCCCTTCAATTCTAGACCTTGCTTCCACACCTGAAACTTCTCCTCTAGTTCTGATAGTGACTCCGCAGGTGGACTTTGCCTTTCGTCCCTCTTGAGGGTGATAAAATAAGTACCAGTTGAACGCTGGCATTGATATAATCGACTTACCCCCTCTTCTGAGCTTCTACTAAAATTTGAAACCATTATTACAGATTTAAGTAGTATTTATATATTGTATTCAAAGAACACCAATGTTTCTTGGATTCAGATTTTTGTTTGATTATTTGTCTTTGTGGATGTTCAAATTGAAATTTCATTGAAAATATTGAATTAGAACTCAAACAATTCTTTGTATGTTTGTGGCTTTTCTCAGTATGCAATTGTTTTAAACTATAATTTTTGTAATCATAGCTCCCCTACAGCAATAAACCAGTTCTGTTCTGGCCCTTTGTTTCTTACTTTAACCTCTAAAAACAAGTGTTTCAAATATTTAACAAAATGAAATAAATTCAGTTGAAATCCTACAACTATAAAGGAATTAAAACAGCTGCAATTTTTGATTGTGTATACATGTAATTAATAGAAACTAACAGAAAATAGTTGAACTGTATAAGAATATTAGGTTTTTCCCAGCCTATGTTGCTTGGTAATACAAGAATTGATCAATATATTCTCTTTTCTCAGAAAACAAGATAGCTTCTGCAGCAACCAATAGTTCTGTTGTAGTTTGGGATTTACAGAAATCCTCCCGTTCTAAGCTCTGTAAGTGTTGGCTTTTTCCTTATTTTCTTATCTCACTTTTTAACAAAAGTTAATAATCTGAAGACTAAAGCATCATTAAAAATATTTCATGCTGTAAAAATCAGTTGGAAACAACATCAATCAGATTTTTATCTCTTTATATACTTTATTGTCTTCTCCATGTCACTTTAACTTAACTGCTACAATATTTACTGTTTAAAATTCACATTGTTGAAACTACAGGCTTAAAGTATTTCAAAATATATTTAAAGCATATGAGAGTGGGATTGACAGAAAATGAGTGTGTAGTGGAAGGAAAATGTACTTTTTACCAAATACTGTCTTAATACTGAAACAGACATCATAACAACAACATTTTATTTGAAAACTAAAACAATGGAGATACTTATGAAGGAGAATTAGGATAATTTAATGACAACACCATTATAGAAGAGAGACCAAAAATGGAAGAAACTGAACTTTTTAGAATGTTTGTTAAAACTACATTGTATTCACTACAATTGATTAAATTTTCTTATCTGCTACTTTTGTTTCTCTCTCTTCCTTACAACTGTTTCTCACCTGGTTAACTCTTTTTATACCAACCTGTCTTAGACCACTCCTGTTCCTGTAATATAGAATTTCAAAGTGATCTAAATTAAAACCTTTCATCAACATTTCTTATTAAATTCTGTTCCAAACACCAGCTTAATATGGCTAAGTTGTTTCACTAAATTGTTCGTTGTTTTTAAAACTGATTAAAACAAAGGTAGTGTGTTTCAAAAGAAATGTGGTAACAAAATGGTTAATTTTATTATTTAATAACAAATAAATTTCTATATATTCTTTTAAATAAAATACATAAATATTTTCAAAAGATGTGTATCTAGAGTTTTATGTTGTATACATTCACCACGATTAATCTTTCTCCTTACAGATCATGTTTATATGTCACACAAAAGAACTGTTCACAGAGTTACATTTCATAACAAAGAACCTGCCCTTCTCCTCAGTGGTTCTCAAGATGGAGATATGAAAATATTCGTAAGGCCATTACTGCTTCTTCACCTGTTTATCCTAATCATTTCACACGCTATTGAAAATGCATGTAATATGATAATTGATTATAAAATTATATCCATGTAAATTCAATAATCTTCTATAATTATTTTAGAGGCCTTCTCCATGTAGTAATTATTTCAGAACCCTTTTCTTTCATTCAACTGAATTTCGTCTCTGATTATATATTTCTGTTATATCTATATCAAGGATTTTATTATCTTTACAGGACATCAGACGGAAAGATGTGAGCACAACATTTTCAGCCAAAGAAAGTGTTCGTGATGTTCAGTTTTGTCCACAGAGTTCGGGATATTTCCGCTTTGCTGCCGGATTGGAAAATGGCATTGTTCAGGTCATTAAAAGTGTTTTTTTCTTACGCTTTCCTTTGATTCTTGATTATTGCAAACAGTTGAGAAATTTACTTTTCCAATAGAATGGATTACTAATTAGTTTATTATAGTCCATAGAAATCATGCTTAAAGCAGACATTAAGCACAACACTCCCACCCACCTACTCATCAGATTCTGTCAAACCATCCACTCTATACCAGCATAGAAAATAGGTGTTAAATGATGATGATGGTGGTGGCAATAGTAATAATATTGTATTTTTAAAATGAGTTATTTATACTGAGATTTGCTTGCTGACTGTTTTCCCTTATCTTTGATGTCTGTTGTCTCATATTGACAGCATTTCATTCAATTGTCTGCAATTATCTACAGTTGACATTCTTGTCTATTTCTAAACTTGACTAAATTTTGATCTTTAATTCCTGACTACTGGATCTGTTGCTCAGACTGTTGCTTAACACTTTTGTTATCAACCCCACTGAGACCACCCTCTTGTCCTATGATACAAATTTCTTGTTTTGAAGTGAACTATGTTAAAAGTGTTCATCAAAATATTATGTTAATTTATGTTCCAAACTCCAGCCTAATAGCGACAAAGTTGTCTTACTAAATTTTCTATTATTTTCAAACTTAAATGAAACAATGACGATGTATTTCAATATTTCAGCAGAAATTTGGTAACAGAAGGGTTACAGTTTTTGTTTTTTCTTTCAAATAAATAGGAATGGGATATTCGACGTCCAGATCGTCCTGATAGAGAGATAACAGCTCATACAGGACCAGTGTTCACACTGGACTGGAACCCTATGGACAAAAACTGGCTTGCCACCGGTGGAAGAGATAGAGCTATAAAAGCAAGTAATGTTGTCTGTTATTGTATGCTTTAAAAGTTAGTTTTTCATCCTGTCAAAGGGTGGAGGAATTTGTATGAGTCAATGGCCTTTCAGTAGTGTGTATAAAGAGGAGTTAAGCTCAATAATGAAAAATCCCAGAGCCAGAGTCATAGTGAAGTTATGGGGAGCAGTATGGTGGGTATGAAGTCGGGCATATTGATCTTCAGATTTTCATTTGACATATGATCTTCATTCAGTGAAACTACAAAGCAGTCTGGACAGAAGACCCTCTTCAGTTAACGTTCAACGCAGTTAGTGAATTATTTCCAGTTGATAGAACTGGTGATTCATTAACTCACTTTAGCTACTTGAAAATTAATATGGAGTTCTGGAACTTCATAGTTAGTTTTTCATCCTGTCAAAGTGTGGAGGAACTTGTACGAGTTAATGGCCTTTCAGTGGTGTGTATAAAGAGGAGTTAACCTCACTGATGAAAAATCCCGGAATCAGAGTCATGGTGAGCAGCATGGCAATGTGAAGTTGGACATATTTATCTTCAGTTGAAGATCCAATTCAAGTTAGGTGACTAGTAAATAACAACTAATAAGTAAATGTTAGTTGGTTCAACATTCAGGTCTACTTTTCTCTGCCTTGCTTTCCTGTATCAAATATTGCATTTATTTTTCACTTTCTGAGCAGATTATTTATTGACCTGAACTCCCCCCCCCCCCCCACTAAATCACAGAGTACTTCTGGTTAACTTCTTCAGTGATGTTTTCTCTTGTAGCAAGATAATTAGATATTCTACCTGCATGCATTTATCTAGTGCTGTATGTCAGCAAAAAATATATGTTATTCAAGTAACATCACTGTATCACAAAAGAAATTGTATTGAAGGCCTTTGCAATGAGAGAGATTCTACACTGTTGTCATCCCTTGTATACAGTGTTTTAAAAGTCTACCTCTCAATTGTATTAAAAGTCACAAAGACTCAGTCTCATTTATGTTACTTCAGTTGTTTTATACAGTGGCAATATGAACCATTGTTATTCCTTATCTTGAGAGTAACCTGAAGCCAAATATTATGACATAAAGTAAGAATTGTTACTATATAGAGAATATATCTATTATAGAGAGAACATTCTGAATATATTATACAGATTATATTATACAGAATATTTGCAGAATATATTATACAGTAAATATTGTTGCTATAATGAACATCTTTAAACATTTCATTATATAATTGTAGTTCAAAAAATTAGACCAGATAGCTCAAAGATAAAAGTTGTTGCTATGAATGTGGTGTTGAGATGTATTTGAGTTACAGATATCCATACAACTTCTTTGATGATAAGGAAAGAACATCTTTTAATAAAAGTTTTAAAATTTGCTTTATAAGATATTTTTTGTATCATATATATATGTATGTATTTGTTTTCCAAATCAGGTGTGGGATATGCCTACAAAGAAACTTGTTCATATTGTACATACCATGGCCTCAGTAGCTAGGTGTAAGTGGCGACCTGAGTACAAATATCTTATAGCTAGCAGTTCCCTTCTTGTGGATTTTGCTGTCAATATTTGGGATATTCGTCGACCGTACATTCCCCTGGCTGCCTTTAACAGACACAAAGATGTGGCTTCTGGTATGTAGATCAATACATTTTCACTATTATTTTCATTTCATTTTTTTTTTAATAATGTATTTCTAATAAAGAAATTTAAGAACAGTGTAATTTTAAAGTTATATCTTAAAAATAGATTTAAAAAGAAAACAAACTTTTAGACATTTTGTATAAAACTGTGTATGAAAATACAGTTGCTCACAAATGTATTTTTTTTAATAGTTTTATTATGAATATTGAACTTACTATTGATGTCATTTGATTTCAGGTATTCAGTGGAGAAACAGTCCAAACATCCTCCTCAGCTGTGGTCGTGATGGCTATTTGTGCCAAAATATTTTTAAAGAGGCTCAACGTCCACTTGAACACATTAATCGTGTTGGAGTGAACATAAGTAAAAATGGTGATGTAGCTCAGGCTGTGTGTGAACATTTGTTGAAACCATATCGAGATCAAATCTCAGAAATACATGAACCTACTAATCAGTTCTACTGTAAGTATTCTATTAGTTCTTGTTTAAGTTTCCTGAGAAAGGTGTATCCATTTTTGTTTAGTCAAAAACTAGTAATCATCAAACTGACGTATAGCAGAGATCCATTGTAATAAACCATAAAATCAGTTTTGTAGATAAGAGTCTAACAGCCATATTATGTTATTGATAGTGTTTTTATCAATCCACAATGAATTATAGCTAAAGTTATCAGTAGTGAAATTGTTTATCAGTTAATTGTTTATAGTTTAATGATTCTTATAAAAAGAGAATCGATTGTGTGTTAAGGAAATTGTGAAAAACAATCAAAATTTTGTTGTGTCTGAATTTTCTTCTAAGCACTTATGCACACCAATATATTAAAATCATTATGAAACTCCATTGATGTTTTACAAAACATCTAAGTTCCTTGATAATTTACAAATCATCATGCCACTGACTGTACTGTTACATACAGGGTCACAATTGCCATAAACCACAGCTCACTGACTTTCACTGACATTATGCAGCCATACTCTGCTGGATGGCTTAATGTTAGTGTGCATGAACAACAGAGGGGTTCTGAACTAAGCATAAAACTAGACTTAAGGATAATTAGATGCAAGTGAGAAGACTGTGATGCAGATAGAGGAAAGCAACTATACAAGGAAGTACCAAGGACTCACAGTGAATGGAAGAATCATGTGGCCTGTGTGTTTTCTGTACCCTGTTTATCATTTTGTCCATGTCTTTTTGCAACGTCATGTACCCAGATATGCATCTATATATACATGCAGATGAAGTTATGTACATACATGTACATATATATGCATATACTCATTCATATATATATATATATATATATATATATATATATATATATATATATATCATCATCATCATTTAATGTCTGTGTTCCATGCTAGCATGGATGGAACGGTACCACAAGAGCCGACCAGGCTGAAGCCTGCACCAGACTTCTGTGACTGTTTTGGTAGGATTTGTGGACTAGGTGCTTTTAAGTGGCACCTGCACTGACAGGGTCACCAAGTACTTGCAAGACAAAAACTTTTAAGAGAGGAGGAGGCATTGGAGGATGAAAAGGTTATAGTGAGACAGATACCGGTGTCTTGCTGCAGAGGAAGTACAAGGTTACTTGGCCAGAGAGAGAAAGATCAGGAATGAAGACAGAAAAGAAAATACATGGTTGCCCAACCTGAGGGAAGTGCAGGAGAAAGAGAGAGAGAGAGAGAGAGACTGGGAGACTGCAGGATGGAGATGGTGGCAAAATGCCAGGTATACTCACAAGGAACAGGGATCAGAGTATAAATGAGATGGTTGAGTAAAAGAAGAGAGAGATATAGATAGTGACAAGTGACAGGCATACCCTTGAGGTTCAAATGCCATAATATAAGTGACAGGATAATGTGAAGAGAGTGTGATCAAAGAGTGCAAATAAGTGGCGAAATACCTGGGTATATATAGGTTTAGAGAGGCTACTGGATAGCAGTGATACAGAGGAACGGGTGTGAGGAGAGGATTGGGGAGTGAGAGCTAGATATAATGAATGAATGAGAAAATGTGAGAAAGAGAAGAGATGTAGAATGGTTTGTTGGGGTAGGCTGATGGAAAAGTTTTCTTGTTATGTGTTGGTGGAACACCCAGGTCAGGGGCTAGCACATGACAATAATAGCGTGAGACAAGGCATGTGGGTAGAACACACAGGTCAGGGGCAAGCAGAGAGCAATGATACAGTGGCACCGGGCCAAGAGGACAAGATTGGGAAGTGAGAGGTAATCATAATATATGAAGTGGAAATGTGAAGAAGAGAAGAGATGTAGAGACGTAGTTTGGTTCATTGTGGTAAAGTGTGTGAGATATTTTCTTGTTTAGTGTGGGTGGGACACAGCGCTTCTAGAATTCAGTTTCACTGATGTGGGTGGATCTTCTCAAGAACTTCATATCGCCAGACATCTCGGTCGATGGTCATTTCCTCCATGAGGTCCAACTTCCTGAGATCAGTCCTTACCACTTCATCTCATGTTCCTGGCTCTCCCTCTTCCACGGGTTCATCCACTTTCAGTGATCGGCACTTCTTTATGCAGCTGTCCTCATTCATATGTATCATATGTCCAAACCAACATAGTCTTCTCTCTTGCATGCTACATTTGATTCCTCTTATGCCTAACTTTTCTCTCAGTACATTTGCACTTTGTCATACATGTGCACTGATATTGCACATCCAATGGAGCATACTACCTTCATTTCTCTCCAGTCTATGCATGTCTTCAATATTCAGAGCCTATGTCTCACTACTATGGAGTATAGATGTTTTTACACAATTCTCATATAGTCTTCACTCTGTGAGAGAGGCCTTTTATTGCCAACAGAGGTAATAGCTCTCTGAACTTCCTCCACCCAATTCTTATTCTAGAAACAATACTTTCAGAACATCCGCCATCATAGCTAATTTGGTCACATAGGTAATAGAAACTATCTACAACTCCAAGAGAGCTCTCTGGCCATTTGAGAGAATCTAATTTCTGTGTGCTCTTTGTGCTTTTGTTCCTGCACATCTGCCACATACAAAGACTACTTTATCTGTTAATCTACCTGTGATACCACTGCATCTCTTATGTGTCCATAGTTTACACTGGGTGCACCATCTGACACAAGATCACCTCCTCTATTGCCCTGTCCCCTCTCAAAATTCCTTGGCTTGCAAGTTGTCTGGTGCCATGTAAAAGGCATCCAGTTCACACTGTGAAATGGTTGGCATTTGGAAGGGCATCCATCTATAAAAACAATGCCAAAAATGACCTCACCTGTGCTGGTGCCATGTAAAAGCACTCAGTCCACTCTACAGGGTGGTTGGTGTTAGGAAGGGCAGCCTGGCATAGTCTTCTATCTGGCTGGCTCCTGTCAAAACGTCCAACCCATGCCAGCATGGAAGACAGACGTTAGATGATGATGATGATGATATATATATATTGATACATATATAATATATTTATGGAAGCTCCACTATAATGATGATGCCTTCAACCAACTCAATTTTTCAGAGAATAATGAAGATGAAATTGTTGCTGTTATTTCAATATTTAATGTAGGTATTTTTACTTTCTTTCAGTTGATGAAGCTTCTACCTCTTCACCAAGTTCTGTCTGCCAAATTCTACAGACTGTTGAGCCTTACATGTGGGCCAACAGTAATCTTTATTTATTTTTATCTGATTCTTCCCCAGTAAGTACTCTATCATGTTGTTTGCTCATTTCTGACACAATTACATAGCTTTTGCTTTGTTTAAGTGCAAGTATGGCTGTGTGATTGAGAAACTAGCTTCCAACCATATGGTTTTGGGTTTAGTCCCACTGCATAGCACTTATGCAAGTGTCTTCTACTATAGCCCTGCATCAACCAAAGCCATGTAAATGGAATTGGTAGATGAAAACTAAAAGAAGCCTGTCATAATAAATATATATATATATATAGAAATATGTGTGTGTATGTGTGTACCCTTGTCATGTCACCATGTGATGGTTGTGCATGAGCATCACCATTATACAAATGTCTCAACATGGGGAATATTATCTTGATTGGAAGCAAGTAAGTGTTGGTGACAAGAAGGACACCTTAGCCATAGAAAATCTGCCTCAATAAATTCCATCTGACCCATACAAGCTTGGAAAAGTGGATTTTAAAATGATAATGGCAACAACTATTATTATTGGTTTTATAAAAGAAATCATTATTATTAAGGCAATGAGCTGGCAGAATTGTTAGCACACTGAACAAAATGCTTAGCAGCATTTTGTCCACCTTTACGTTCTGAGTTCAAATTCTACCAGGGTCCATTTTGCCTTTCATCCCTTTGGGGTCAGTTAAATAAGTATTAGTTGAACACTTGGGTTGATGTAATCAATTTGTCCCCTCCCTGAAATTGCTGGCCTTATGCCAAAATTTGAAACCATTATTAAGGCAGTAAGCTGACACAATTTTAGCACAGTCAAAAGGCCTAGTGACATTTCTTCCAAATCTTCCTGAATTCAAATTACTTTTGCCTTTCATCCTTTCAGGGTCAGTAAAATATGTACCATTTGAGCATTGGGGTTGATGTAATCATTTAGCCCAAAATTTCAGGTCTTGTACCTATAGCCTAAAGAATTGTTGGCACTCCGTCGCTTACGACGTTGAGGGTTCCAGTTGATCTGATCAACGGAACAGCCTGCTCATGAAATTAACGTGCAAGTGGCTGAGCACTCCACAGACACGTGTACCCTTAACGTAGTTCTCGGGGATATTCAGCGTGACACAGTGGGACAAGGCTGGCCCTTTGAAATACAGGCACAACAGAAACAGGAAGAAAGAGTGAGAGAAAGTTGTGGTGAAAGAGTACAGCAGGGTTCGCCACCATCCCCTGCTGGAGCCTCGTGGAGCTTTAGGTGTTTTCGCTCAATAAACACTCACAACGCCCGGTCTGGGAATCGAAACCACGATCCTATGACCGCGAGTCCGCTGCCCTAACCACTGGGCCATTGCGCCTCCACTAGCCTAAAGAATTATCATTCCTATAATTGACTAGTTTTTGGTTTATTTCTATTATTTACTAAATTAAGTGCAGCTGAATATTGTATACAATAAGCTGATTATTAGTATCAATATCTCACCTTTTCTCACTTTCATTTTATCTCTTGTTCAGAATTATCATCTAGGTCTTACCACTCCCAGTTAATGAACAAAATTTAGCATTAACTTTCTGCCTTTTTTGTAATTACATAATTATACTTTAACTCATTAATATTACTAATTAAGTTTACTCATATTCTTTCCAGGATCTTTCTATGGACTGGTTTATTAATACTGCTAATATGTACAAACTTAATGGTAAATCTTTTGAAGAAATCTGTGACCATAATGCTTCTGTTGCTCAAAGACTAAATAGAAAACAGGTAAATATTTTATTTCTAATTTTGAAAATATTATTTTGTAGTTGTTGGTTGGTGAGAGTTGTTCAATATCGTTCTTTTTCTTTGAAATTGCTACCCTATCCCTGTTAGCAAGGATATACTATACAATACACAGAGAAAACAAATAATCTTTATCCATTGTCGTACCATGTGTACAGGTTAGATAATCAGTATCTTAGCTTATATCATGTTTGTAAAAGATAGTCCCTGCTCTTGTTTATAGCATGTGTCTAAATCATGTTAATGTCTTCTCTGTGTGTGTGTTTGTTTTGCCTCCATTTTTCCTAACAAGCATGGATTAGACAGATAATAGGCATATTTTACAGCTGGATGCTTGCCCTTCCTGAAGCTAATTAGTACCTGTTTTTCAAATGAATCTCTTATCCACATAGTTTTGAAGGCATCAAGTAAGCCAATGCTTTATTGACAGAAGTGACAAGAGCAACATTTGAGTGTCAGAACATTTGTAAAAGCAAGTGCTGATGTACACAAACACACACACACACATTGTGCTTTTTTTCAGTTTCCATCTCCCAAATCCACTCACATGGCTTTGGTCTGCCTCAGGGGTAGGTCTATAGCAGAAGCCACCTATCTATATCATACTCATATATATATAAATGTGTTATGTTGATATTTCTGTGCTATATTGATATTTGTCTACTTGTAAATTATAAAGGTATTTATATTGACTTATTTGGTCTTCTGTAGGTGTACCTTACTTGGATGATTCTAAAGACATTGTATTCATGTACTTCTCCAAGTAACCTTACTCCACCATACCACTCTGGTCCAGGATATTCTGTCCTTAGTGATAAACCTGATATGGAGAAGAGTAAGTACTCATTAAATTCTTTCTAAAAGGCTTATGGTTAACTTTTTTACATTGTCTTTCATCACTGTCATATTCACTTTTCCATGCTTGCATGGGTTAGGTGGGTCTTTCCCAACATAGCATGCCAGCATTTGTTGCATTCCTTTGTGGGATTCAGCCTCCTAACATCAGCCATCACTTTTTCTACATCCATCTTTCTCTCCCACAGTTTCCTTCATCATCGAGCTCCTGGTACTTTTTTTTATCATCCATACACATCATTTATCCATACCAACAGTCATCTCTTACATTCTACCTTTGACCCCGCATACACCCACTTTCTCCCTCAGTTCATTTATTTATAACATTTTATTCATGCACACTAACATGACACATCCAGTAGCACATGCTTGCTTCATTTGTCTCCAGCCTTTGAACATCCTCAACATTCAGTACCCACATCTCATTGCCAGGCAGCATTACAGGTCATGCAAAAGCAGCATACAATCTATCCTTCACTGGTGATTTTGTGAAAGACATGGAAATCACACAGTCTCAGCTGTCCTCTCATATAGATTTGAAGTTTTAGTGCCTTCTTTAATTATGACTCAAAATAATGAAATTTTCTATATATAAACTAGGAGAAAAGGAGTATAAATATTTTCTAAGAGAGTATGAAATATATACTGTCTCTAAAAGTGACAAACTAATACCATTCATTTGAAAAAGAACTTCCTACATCATTGTTATATATTTATCATATGATATATGTTATGTACATTTTCTTTCTTCCTTTCTCTCTCTCTCTCTCTCTCATATATATATATATATATATATAGATATATAGATATATATATATATATATATATATATATATATATATATATATATATATATATATATATATATATAGCATGGAAAGCGGACGTTAAACGATAATATATATATCTTTGACCTTTTTATTTTCTCCTTAGTTGTTTTGGTCTCCCTCTAGCTTTTCTTAATTGGCTATTTCTGATGTTTAGTGTGTGTATGTAAGCATGAAGAATTTTATGGCAAATGACTACATTAATCATGAATTTTCCATGCAGTTTTTAAAGTTTTTCACTATTTTAAATGTGTACCATATGCCTGAATCATTAAGCCACAGTTTCCTACTTTGTTATTGATATTACATTGCATTCTAAGATTAGTTTACATTATTTCACTTGCCTTAGTTTAAAAAATAGACACTTCATTACATTTTGTACAAAGTAGTCTTTAAAGAAAGGTTAAATACTTTTGATAATTGAACCTGTCTGAAAATTGTTCCCAGTTTGCAAGAATTAGACAGATAGTTTTGGTTAAAATACATACATACATACTCCCCTCCCCTTTCATTCTAATGTCTATTTTCTATATTTTACAGTTGGGAAAATTGCTGATGCAACACCTGAGAAAAGTTGTGAAGTTGAAAAAGATAATCCATTGGGAGAAAATACATCAGGTGCGTTGTCTATTATTTATGAAGGTGGTTTCATATCTTGATGAATCCCAATATTTTAACATTACTGAAATATTCCATATGCCTATGTATCTTGGGATATATTACCAGTGAAAAACATTACATATGATGTATGTACTCTAGTTATCTTAAGATGTATTAAAACTGAAAGTAAAGCAAATCCAAAAGTAAAAGCATCTTACTCACTGTCATGATGTACAACCCATAATCCATACACCTATTGAAAAGATAATTTTAAATTAATGATGATAGTGATAATTTATATCAAACTAGCAGGCATACTCGGCATTGCTCGAGATTTAAATGGCATAGTTTGTATATATGGTACAGTTAAGTTGAAACGTGATATGGGGAAGTGCAGCGCTGATGACAAAACATTTGTGGAGTAAATGAAGGGCTCATTCAACTAAGTGACCTGTCATGCATCCATATAAAAGATTCCAGGCCCTAACCTTGTCATGGAAAAGCGAGTGGGGGGGGAGTATGTGATTTTTGAATGCACCAAAAAGCTCTCAGTGGATATACTCTCCTTTGCAGCTGTCAGCACAACCACTACCACACTGAACAATCAGCAGACATAGGAACTACATCTATGTGATAAATTAAGTCTGTGGGCACTCTCAACAGCATTACATGAAAGAAATGATATGGTAAGGCGTTGGGGGTCGTTGGCAAGGAAGTGCTTGAAAACAACACTGTCATGCGATATTTCAGTTTGGAATCAATAGTTGTGGCTCAACTGTGCACTCCTTTGTGTAAACAGCATGTAACCATTGTGAACACAACTCAGCTCCCAAATGGAAACGATTCTGCATGCAGCATCAGGGTATGCAAGGTCACATTAAGGACATGGTCTCTAACAAACGTGGTTGGGTTGCTGACATGGTTGAGAATCAGTAGTCATGGCTGAACTGTGCACTGCTTTGTGTAAACAGCGTGTGACTATTGTGAGGAAACTCAGCTCCCAAACGAAAGCAGTTCTGCATGCAGCGTTTGGGCACTCATGGTCACATTTAAGGACACGATCTCTAACGTGGTTGGGTCTTAGACACCATAATTTAGTAGGTTATGTACACGTGATATTTTCGTTTGTAATCAATAGATGAAGAATATTTGTATGAGCTTTGTCTATGCTTAGAAGAAAGACTTTAATACTGAAGCTAAAAGAAAATAGTTGATTAGTTGCTCAGGATTTAACATATTTTAGCATATTTTTCATAATAAACATAGTGCATTTCAAACGGTTTTTATTCCAACAAATCGCTACCTATGGTACTACGGGAACAGGCTATTATTGCTACCACTTATACACTGCAGTTTGAAGTCTACATTGGTTCATCCATTTAATACAACCTACTTATATCATTTCAGTTGTTGTTTTTTCCTGTTTGAACAGAAGCATTATGTGAAAAATTTTAAGAGTCTAAAACCATCTCTGGAACATAAGTAGTGTATGTTCCCCGTTTGGAGAAAATCAGTTACAAACTTTAGAAGTTCTGCAGGTTTACACACACACACACACACACATATCCTCAGTTTTATATACAGAGATTTTTTTTTTTTCTACAGGATGCAGTGAAGAAGAATCTGACCCAGAAAATGAAGTTCAAGAAAAAAATTTAGCAAACATTGCCACTGGTTTAGCCAGTCAGACAGGAGACTTTTTCTTTGGTGAAGGAGATACAGATTTCTCTTATGACCTAGAAGATGCTGACAGTGTACTTCATGATAAACATGTTTGTATTAACTTTGATGGCATTTTCAGTAAAACTTTAACAAAAGCTTCTGTTTTTATAAGATTTCTTTTACCTTTACTTTGCACTCTTTAAATATATATCACTCCTCTCATTACTCTTCCTTTTCTTTAACGCTTTCTTTGGTTTTTCATTTGGGGAGATATTTTCAACTTCATAGAAAACATCTTTGTCAAGATCATGGTGTCAAATACATAAATAATCTTTAGTTTCTTTCATCATAGAAAGGAGTTTGGTCTGACAGTTATAGATTGTATAGTTTTTAACTTATGGGAACAGTATATAACTGAAAAATATTTTGTTAGCCTCCTTTTCTGAGTACAGATCCTCTCATAGGTTAAGCTTGCTGTAAGATGTTTCTTAATTACTTTTATACCCTGATGTTGGATATAGAACAAAGCGAGGGGAAGAAATATTTACATGACACAATACGATTACTATTACACGGGATTCAACACTCTCAATCAATGGCTCACAGGGAACTGCTTGCTCCAGTTGCTCACAGTATTTTATAGCAATGTGTCAGTCTACTTTTAGTCACTTGAGGTTGGACAGAATCCTTCCACAACATCTCCCCTTTTTAAAATTAGTCTCCCCTAACTTCTCCCCTTTTAAGAATTAAAAAAACTTTGCCACCTAACTTGAAGAATTTTGAAGTTTTTTTGTTTGCCCATTTTTTATTTTCACTTGCTATCAACTTATCATCAAAAACTGATCTGATCTTTGTAGCAAACATCAATTCTGCAGGTGACATTCCAGACGGGGGTATTCAGATTAGATGTTACTCAGTACACTCTTAGAAATTGTTGACGTGCAAGGTCGTCCATTTCTTCATTGTTCGCCTTTTTCAACACCCTCTTAGAAGTGTCAACAAAATGCTCAGCTTATCCAGTTGACCAAGGATAATACAGCAGAGTGGTGGTATGTTCAGTGACAAACACTTTACAAAATTTGCTGAACTTTTATGAAGTAAATTGAGTTCCATTATCAGACACAATGATATCAAGAATACCACATCTGGCGAACAATTCATATAAAAAGTTTACTGTAACCACAGATGTTCGCTTTTTACACTCATGCACTTTAGGCCACTTTGAAAAACTGTCCACAAGGTAATATGAACCCTTAGGTGGACCTGTGTAATCAACATGCAGTCTGGACCATGGAATATCTGTTTTTGCAGTTAGGACACATCCTCTGCATTCTTTCACTAGTTCTTCAATGTCATGGTCCATTGTTGGCCAATATACATAACTTCTCATTAATGATTTCATTCTCAAAATCCCTGGCTGATTCCTTTAGTAATCACTTCTGTAGTGTGGCTGGTACTACACCCTTTTGTGCGTACATCAACACATTGTTACACATTAAGAATGGGTTTGCATTTGTGTTGAACATATTTTTATCTCATTTAGCCTTCAGCATTTCTTTAATTTTTTTTTAATGAATTTATCATTTTCTGATTTTAATTTTATGTCTTGTAATGTAACTGGCAGTTCACATATGACGTTACACAAAACATTTTTAATCTCATCTTTGTCGCCACTTTTATCTCCTGGTGCTAGATATATGATTTAAAGAAGTAGGAGGAAGAAATATTTACATGATGCAATACAATTACTATTAAACGAGACTCAATGCTCTCAATCAATGGCTCGCAATGAACTGCTTATTCCAATTGCTCACAGTACTTCATTTTATAGTAATGTGTCAGTCCACTTTTAGTCACTTGGGAGTGGATGGAATCCATCCACAACAATTACTTAATGCTAATAAAACCAGCAAATCTACATTACTACAATTACTCTATACTTACATTTACTACATCATACTTAATATATGCACAGACTGTTAGGAGTGTTCAACATGCTAGAAATGGCAGCCAAATCTTCCTTAAAGTTCACCCTTCTATCTTAAAAAAAACAGAAGGATACTTTGAATATGACGCATAAAAAAGGCAGAACAGACACTGTTGAATGGTATTGGTCGTAGGTCTATTCAGTCAGAGCTAACCTGAGGTTAGATAACAACACTACACTGCATCAAATGTACCCTTACTATTACTACACTACACTACTACATTAAATGCTTCTTTGGAGAAGTCAGCCCCTCAACAAAAATTAGTGTTAAAATATCCTGTACAAATTCAGTTTGATCAACTTTCAGACACAACAATGACATCGGTAGTTTAGACATGTAATGTAATATAAAAATATCTAACTAAGTAAACTGTATTGAGAGCACATCTTATCATGTTTTATACTTATGAGTGATTTACAGCATTTGGTCATGTTTCCTTCAGTTTATTTGCTTTTAGATCAATCTTAAAAGAAGTGTCATCTGCTGTTATGACAACTGCATGATAAAGATGATGATTATGAATGATTTTAAAAGAATATTTTATGTGTTTTAGTTGTTAAAAATTCATCAAAAGAATTTGTATTAAGATGTTAGTTAGACATTTTAAAATCTATCTTCTTTACATTCAGTATAATTTTTTTTTTCCAACAGGATTGGTCTCTTCCAGCAGAAGCCTTCCAACCTCGTCATGAACTTGAGTTTAGCAATGCACCACCAGTGCCTCCTCCTCACTATTCACCTGCAAATGACAGCGATGGCAATTCATTTCAAGCTACAAGTAACAACCATAAAGAGACAATCAGTAATGGTGCTGCAGTGAACGATCTCTATATCAATGTGAAACTTCCCATTATACCACAGTGGGACTGTAGCTCCTTGGTTACAGATATACTTGTTGCTTATGCTGAAGTAAGTCAGTAATCATAGTACTTTATAGCTTTATATACAGTTAGTAGTTAATCTTTTCACAACTGCAAGGATTTATATGGTGTTAAGTGGAAGAGAGGTAAATCTCCCCTCAGGGTAGAGCTCTGCTCTCTTACAAATACCCTGAGAAGCAACTATTTCATGCTGTTAAGAAAACTGAGACATGTCAAATTAAGTGTCCTGCAAAGAGATTTGAATGGATGCAAGCCTATTTGAAATTACCCAGTTGGACATTTCAGTACATATTTCTTACCTTACCAAACTGAGGTTTGGGGTTGCCCAAAATCACAGTGCAATACAGTAATCACTCGCCATAACACTGTTCACCTATTGCGCCCTCAGTACATCACAAATTTTTCTGGCTAATATATGTAAATTTATATTGTGGACTCCTCAGTATATCACGGGTTTCTGTGGCTGATAGGTATTTAGATCTTTTTAGATTTTAATTATCTCTCTGGTAAAATAAGCATTTTCATGTCTAAAAAAAGACACAGGTACTCCTAAGAGTGTGGAGAGAGTTTATAAAAGCTTAAATATATAAAAATGAAACAAATATATACAAATTATAAAAATAATTTAAAAAAATATACAGTACAGTACTGTTTCTACTTCATGGATTTTTACCTATCGTGGGTTTTTTGGAATGTAACACTTGCAATAGCCAAGGGATTACTGTATCTGTAGCAAAATCCAAATTTTAGACAGGAATGTCAAACATTTGTTGAGCAATTTCAGATGCAACAAAACTAATGTTTAGAAAAATTTTTAATTTACAAAATTGCTTTGTAGTATTTGCCATATCCCAAAGTCTGTTAATTGTAATTATCTCAATCCACATCTATTTCACAAAGTTATAGTCTCTTTGTAATGATGAATCCTGCAATTTTTAAAATGTAATCCTTTTCTGAATCACACACAAATAAGTATAGGCATAACTATTTGGTCAAAAAGTTTGCTTCCGAATCACATGGGTTTGGGTTTATTCCCACTGTGTGACACCTTGGATAAGTGCCTTCTATTATGGTCTTGGACCACCCAAAGCCTTGTGAATGGATTTGGTACATGGAAACTGAAAGATGCCTGTCATGTGTATGTGTTTTGTACCTCCTTGTTGTAACATTATGTGATGGTTGCAAATGAGTGTCACTGGCACACAAGTGGTGTCATTCATTTCCAATCTTCAATAAAAACATGTCTGCCCAAAGAGAAATATTATACTGCTTGGAAATGAGTAAAGGTTGGTGACAAAAGGGCAGCCAACATAAAACATCTGCTTCAACAAATTCTGCCTGACCCATGCAAGCATGGAAATGTGAATCTTAAATTGATGATGATGAAGTATGCAGAGTGCTAGAGCCTATCTTCAGTTTATGTATTATTAGGTGAATGTAAAGTCAATCTTCCACTGGATATGACTCCAGTCTATTGTAGGTGACTTTTTCACTGGATGAATTGAATTTATTAGTACATGCCATTAAACTATTCCCCCAATTCTATAGTGCTGCCACTTTCCCCTTTCATGAATTATGCTACTTATAGTATCTAGTTTGAGAGCTGTATAGACTTGTTCATTGTTTTGGCTTGGCTGTGAACAAAAGACAGGATCCTCTCAGCGACAGGATACAAGTCAAAAATCTTAACTGGTTACACAGTAGAGGTTCTATTGATTTGTAATATGTACTCTCAGTCCCAAAATGAATTGAGAATAAATTTTTAGGATGATTTTTATCAAACATGGTCTTCTTTAGCTCTCTTACATGACTGTTGCTTCTTATATGCCACCTCATGAAGTGTAATAATTTAAGGTGCTAAAATTCTGATTATATGTTCAAACTTTACTACAGCTGTAATGTTACTTGGTTGACAAACAATTTCCAAATTTCATATTTGTTACAAAGATGTTGAATTGTAATATGAAGTGATATGTAAATGCAAAGCTTTGTTAAAACATTTTTATTCATTCTAAGACAGAAAATAGATATAGAAATTTGTTTCTTAAAGTTAATAGTTGTATAAAACATTAGTGTAATATCTCTTATTCAAGGAGGACATTCAGTCAACTGTTTCTATGCTGATTGTCCTGGGGGATCGCATCCAGCCAGAAATTGATCTGGAAGTGCGGACAAGTTGGTTCCTAGCCTATATTGGTATGTAAAATTTCTTTTAATGTTGTTTTGCATGGGTTATTAAAAAAATTTTCTGTTCAGCATAAATACATCATCAGTGAAAATATAATATGTTTGTGATTAACTCTGATTAGCTCTGTTTTAGTCAGTAGATTATCACATTCACTATTGGCCTCTATCCAATCATTAAATCATTTTAAAAGAATTTCTTTGTGGTATACTTTAAAGTCTATAAATTCTATATAAATTAAATGTTTATATTTAAAACAGAGTTCAAATATATGAGCAGTGCACGTACTTAAATTAAGAACAATCTAAAAACAATACACAGATTTAAGTGTGAGGAAACAGCTTCTCTTTAAGGCACCAAATATAGTAATCATTACTTCAAAGGGTCAATAAAAAGTCATTTATTCATATCTGTCAGATTTTAATGTTTGCTATGTTTAAAAAAGTAAAGGTTTATTCCTTTCAACCTTATATTTCATTGTCAACCATCATCATCATCATAATGTATTCAACAATTCCTTAGTGAATTGTCAGTACTAAGTGTCTATGAGATGTGGGTTTGAGTTCCACCAGATTCTTACATCTTTCTAATATGTACATAGGTGCAACTATAAATGTGTGGCTAAGATGCTTGCTTCCCAAACATGTTGGCTTTGGTTAAGTTCCACTACATGACACATTGGGCAAGTGTCTTCTGCTATAAGCTCTGGCTGACCAAACCTCGTGATTGGATTTGGGTGACAGAAAATTGACAGAAGGCGGTGAGCTGGCAGAAACGTTAGCACGCCGGGCGAAATGCTTAGCTGTATTTCGTCTGCCGTTACGTTCTGAGTTCAAATCCCGTTGAGGTTGACTTTGCCTTTCATCCTTTTGGGGTCGATAAATTAAGTACCAGTTACACACTGGAGTCGATGTAATCAACTTAATCCCTTTGTCTGTCCTTGTTTGTCCCCTCTATGTTTAGCCCCTTGTGGGCAATAAAGAAATACGAAAATTGACAGAATACTGTCGTGTGTGCTTGACATCATGTGACGATTTATAAACATTTCACCATTGTACAAGCGATATTGTTCATTTCCAGTCTTCTGTGAAAAATATATCTGGCCATGGGAAACAGCAGAGAATTGATAACAGGAAGGACTTCTGACTGTAGAAAACCTGCTTTAGTGAATGCACGGAAAAGTGGACTTTAAATGATGATGATAATAATGATATTCTTTATATTTGCAGGTTTTGTTTGAAGATAAAACATAATCCAAATATATTAATTTTTGATACATCTTGAATGAAATTTTGCTTTGTTTTTCAGAATTATTAGGACAATTTAAACAATGGTCAGTTATTGCTGATGTGATTAGACTTAGTAAAATCCCTGAAGTTTCCATGTTAAACCAACAGTCTTCAAATATCCTCACCATGTGTCATAGATGTAACAAAACACTGACCAACTGTAGTTGGTTTTGTAGCAAATGTCGAACAATTGTTGGTGTGTGTGGTGTATGGTAAGTATTTCATGTTTTGTTACTTTCCATGTCCATTGCTTTCTGTTTTTTCTTTTGAAAATAGCGAGTTACTCAAATTATTATCTTAAAAAATCTCAGTCATGTTCACTGCAGGTATTTCATTAAACCAGTTATGAAAAACTATCAAAACTTTTGGAGAAAGTTGTCTTGTGATGTGTCTCATCTTTTAATTCTCCAAAAAACTGAATTAAATTTCTGCTCTATTTACATCATACTTTGAAAGGTTTAACTTTTGACTGATTCAACTATAGATCTATGGCTCAGGTCAGGTGTGGGGATATGCACTGTTGCAACATGTTGCACTGTTGCAACATGTTGCTGCATTCACTGAAAGTCAAGCAGCTGCCTTTGACTGCTTAGTCATTGATTTCTTATTTAAGAATGACACAAATATTTTATAGTGATATTGGATAAGTTCCCATAGGTGCATTCTGCATAAAAATCAACAGCATATACTTAATCTAGTAAACCAAAATTAAACTTTAATTAATTGGAATTGTAACAATAATGTGAAGGAAATTCATTAGCATTAATAAAGGTTATTCAAAATTATCAAAGGAGAAAACTCTGAAATTTTAATCAATGGAACTATGCATAGTTTGTGGGATAATTATGTCCTTCTTCCAGTCAGGCAATATAATGCCACTGTTACAAATGGAGCAGATGATCTGCTACAAGAACAAGACTGCAGCAGGTCCACTTTTCTTGATCATCTCCTCATGGATGCCCCAAATACAGGCTGCCTTCCAGCCCTTCAGCTGATTTACTGCTGTATGAACCTCTTCTTCAGACAGCAGATCACTGCTGACTGGCTGGTTGGTCACCAGTGCTGAAGACATTGTGGTATTCAGATCAGTACTAGGTGGATTCACTTTATACAACTCCTCAAAGTGTGTTGCCCAGCAAGCCACCATCTCAGGTCCTAAAAAGACTTGGATGAACTGGTGCAGTTGTGAACTCATTGGACAAGGGTGTTTGGCACAGCCAGTATCTGAGCAGGAGGACAAAGGTTTAGGTCTCTGGTCCTCCCTGTCCTGCTCTGTTGTTGTGAAAGTTGGACACTGTCTGGAGCCCTTAGCAGCCACCTGACCTCCTTCAGTACCAGGATACTTTGCAGGATTATGGGTTGCCATTGGTCAGAGTTCATATGCAACCAACAACTCTATTTTGAAACTATGATGCACCCTGTTACTTCTATGATTCAAAAGTGTTAGCTCGGACTGTTTGGCTATATTGCTCAATTTACTAAGTTAGACCCTGCTTACTGTGTATTATCCACTGAGGATCTGATTGAGTTGATGGCTTGTGTTGGTCAACCACATACCACATAGTCATGGCAGATACAAAGGTATCTTGTGGAGATGGGGGACCTACTGGGATTCTGCTCAGCTGGTTGCCAGGGAGGACCCAGGAATATACCAACAGATGGTGAATGCTGCAACATGTTGCAACAGTGCATATCCCCACACCTGACCTGAGCCATGGATGTATAGTTGAGTCAGTTTGATCCTTAGTAGCAAAGATGTAATCATTGCACCAACTGCAATCTGTTACTGGTGTATATCTTGTCCTTAGAGAAATGAACAAAATCTAAACTCAGAAACCTACAGAGATGGAACTAGATATTTTTATCCAGTGAACTATCATTTCTGTCACATCCATTATCATTATGTTTAGGAAATATTGATGTTATATGATGCTTCAGTATATTACTGGTAGATTATTGACCTCAACAGAATTTGAATTCCAAATGTCAGGGCATGCTGCGAAATATTTTACAAGTTTAATGCTTGATTGTTACTGCTGCTAACTTACTACTAAAAGTATTGCTCTTTATTGGATTTGTGGTGAGTGACCATGTCTGTGATTAGATGTAAACTTCTTTAGATAAGTATGAATATTACAATTCCTATTCTGATGTAAGTAGCCATATAGCTTCTATACAAGAATCCTATTTTTTTCTGGCCCCACTTCTTTCATACGTTAAGCCCTCTTCTCCTTGTACAAAGCCACCGCCTGCTCCCTTTCTATTGTAGCCCCGACTCAGTTGAAGGGAATCTTAGTCTTGAAAGCTGTACCTAATATGCTCTGTAAAGTGGTTAGAATTAAGAAAGGCATCCAACTGCAGAAACCATGCCAAAGTAAACACTGGAGCATGATACAGTTCTTGGACCTGTTGGATCCTATCAAACTATCAAACTTAAGTGACAACAATAATGATGGTAGTGATGGCAACAGTGGTGGTGGTGGTTCTCCTCCTTTTCCCTTCCTCTAAAGTTAATACTGGTAACCCATTTACGAATTTTTCTGATGAAAATGTACAAGTAATTCATTTTATTTACTAAACTTGCATAAGATGAATAATAAACAGAATAAATATTTCGTCATTCATGATATTTCTTTCTCTTTTTTTTTTTTTAGCTATCAACCTGTCAAACGACTGTATGTTTGGTGCCAGGGCTGCTCTCATGGTGGCCACCTCCAACACATTATGGACTGGTTTCAAGAAAATAAACAATGTCCCCGAGGCTGTGGACATTATTGTGAATATTCTTGACCTTTAAAAATTCTAGATGCTTCCCCTGTAAATTTTGACTAAATGTCTCTTTGTTTTAATTTTTCTTAAAGGAATCACTTTTGAATTAAAATCCAGATTAATGGATCAGAGAATCTGATTAAAAGCTAAATTCCTGTGGAATATCTGAAATTAAATGATCAGAATTGATCAATAATGAAAAGACAAGAAAATGAAAATTCTGTTTGTTGTTCGTTAAGGCAAACTTCGAGTTTGGAATCATGGAAAACAACGACTTAAAATATATTCCCTTCCCTTGAAAAGAAATATGTTAAGACTAGTAAGTAGATTTAAGCATTTTTCTGTTTTTTAAACATTAGAAGGACACCGAAATAATTCTTATTTTCTCGTTTTAAATAAAATAACAAAAACTTCAAATAATTTTTCAAAGATAAACAACAAAAATTATCTAAGCTCTGTTTCTACTAAACTGATATGAATTTTACAAAGTTTATATAATTGGAAAATATTTTTAAAACTTTACTACTGTTAGCTGTTGCCTCTACTTTGCACTGTCAGCACTTTGCCTAGCTGGGTTCACTTTGATAAAGAATTTTTTTTATTTTTTAAAATTTACAAATGGGTTCAATATGATGAATGTTTGTGTTCATTGTTGTAGACATAAGTGTAATACAGTGTGTTGAACATGTGTATGCAATGTGGTGAACACATATATGTGCAGTATGATGAGCTTGTATGTGTTCACTATAGCCAATGTGTGTGCTGTGGTGGCATGTGTGCATGCAGTGCAATGAGAAAGTGAGTTCAATGTGATGAATGTGTGTTCAGTATGATGAACATTTCTTCAATCTAGTGAACATGTGTGTTTGTTGAAATGAACAAGTATGTGTTCACTGTGATGAATGTGCATATTCAATGAGGTGAGAATATTTATTCATCAAGATGAACCTGTGTATCCAGTGTGATGAACATCTATATATTTAGAGCATATTCACTGATGAAAATGTGTGTTCACTGTGATCAATCTGCAGGGATTAATATTATTTTACAAAAATAAACAATTGTTTCGTTTCTATTTTCAGATTAATGATTGATAGCTTTCCTAGAAATCACAGATTTGTAGGACAAGTTGTAAGATATTATGATTGATCAATTACTAAACTAGATATATTATTGATAACTTGCATAGTTAGAGATCACAGGTTTATAGGGCAAGTTGTGGAATACATATCATCATCATCATCATCATCGTTTAACGTCCGCTTTCCATGCTAGCATGGGTTGGACGATTTGACTGAGGACTGGTGAAACCGGATGGCAACACCAGGCTCCAGTCTGATTTGGCAGAGTTTCTACAGCTGGATGCCCTTCCTAACGCCAACCACTCATATGATTGGTGAATTACAAAAGCAGATATAGTATTGAACAGTCAAATGTTTGACTGTGTTTCATTGTGAATATAACCATTTTATTCTTCAGGCCTCAGTTTTCCTAGCTGTCAAATATAGGTACTTCACCCTTTAGCATTCAGATTGCATTATCAGATGTAATGCTCATTTATTCACATTGTTTTGAATTAATCATGCATTATCTCAGCTTTGAGATTTTGATGATGTGATAATTTATTCTTAGAATGGCATTGTAGGGTATGTGTGAGAAGCCAGACCCAACCAATTTGAACATAAAACAGGTGGAATATTTGAGTCAGATATGGCCTGTTTAAATACTAAAGGGTCAATCTGAAAATCTTGCCATTAGATTGTCTTTTAATGACAAGATGTAGTTCTTATTTGCATAATGAAGCCAGAGATTAGTACTTGCTTTTAACCTTTTTGGTTACCATATTTCTGTTGAAATACTCTGCCTTAAGTTCAATTAATTTTGAAAACAATGCAGAATTTAGTAAAATAACCTTCTCATTAATAACATTAATGACAACCTTATTAAAACAGCTTAGTAGTAACATTACTAAACTGATGTTTGGAATGTGAATTCACCTGAAATTTTGATGGAAGGTTTTACTTTAGATCACTTTAAAGCAGGAAGTTTCTATCAGAGAACCAGAGATGGTCTTAGGTAGATTGGTATCGAAAGGGTTTGGAAATTGCAAGGATACTATTGGTGTAATTTATATGAAATAACCTTGAACTGGAACAAAACTCAAGTTGAAGAGTGGTCTTATCAACAGCTCCTTACTGTAATGTACCACTCTTTACTCCGGCTAACAAAGATATTCTATGACGATTGTCATAGAAACTCCACTTGAAAACTTCATTTTAATATAGTGTATATATATCTCTAGATATATAGTGTATATATATCTCTAGACTGTAGTCATGGGAATATTTGAGCAGAGCACCACAGTTAATGAAATACTAGTTATTTTTATATCACTTCTACCACTGATTAATGAATTGTATATCTCTGTGGTATCTATTGACAGCTAGATGGGCTAAGTCACAGGGGATTAAGTATTCTAGTTTTAGATGCAGTGCAGTGCTGGTGACATGATATAATCGGCGAACATTCTCACCAGAATGTTGATAGATATTAACCTGACTGGCTGTGATTTTTTTTTCTTTTGCCTGTGACAATTGAGGTTAACTGAAGGGACTTTCAAACCAGTAAATTCTAAAACTATAATGTGAATTATTCCAGTTTCAAAACTATTTCTCTCACAATTTCTTCAAGAATTTACAGATTAATGATAAAAGCAAGCCAAAAATGTTTTTAAGTGTTTTGAATATGTTTTAATATTTAGAAACAATATCAAAACTACTGTCTTACATTAATTTCTTTTCTTAGATTAACTTTTAAAATTGTTTCAACAAAATTTATTCTTTATTTCTTCTGTATTTATTTTACCCAGTATGTCTTTGAATGGCTGGATGTTTTTAAATCAAGATAAATCAATTTTGATTTTTGTAAAAAAAAAAGAAAAGAAAAGAAAAAATTAATAAAAATAAAATTTATGAAATCAAAATGTTAAAATAAAATTTCAAAAATACAATAAATCTGTTTTCTTAAACTTTCTCTTGTTGAGCTTAAACTAACAGTGCAAATGTTTTGTTTGTTTGTTTGTTTTTTTTTATTTGCCTTTGGTTTTCTGTTTATCTATCTCCTTCTCCATTAAACATTTGTTGATTTTACCAATTCCCAGATCACTTAAGGAGGAAACAGATTGTTCCTCATTTCTCAATAAAACCAGGAAACTCCCTTTCTATCAGTAAAACAATACAATCCAAGGAAACTAGGATTGAAATATTTTAGCAAACTGTACATTATTTACATTTTGTCCTCATCTTGTTTGTTGTTAATACATTTCGGCTGATATACCCTCCAGCCTTCATCAGGTGTCTTGGGGAAATTTCGAACCTGGGTTCTCATTCCTAAGGTATTTTTCGATGTTATTATTATTATTTAGGTCACTGCTTGGAATCAAACTCGGAATCTTGGGGTTAGTAGCCCATGCTTTTAACCACTATGTCATATGCCTGTGGGCAATTATGGAGTGAATTTTAGGGCTTATAAATCTAATATTTTCCTATCCTTCCTAAATACCGGTTCCCATATGCTACTCATATCTGCACTCGGTCTGCTTAGGAGGTTGTTGTGTCCTAGCATATGTGCTGCTACTTTTAGTTTTTGTATTTTCCAGTGATGTTCTCTGTCTATTATTTAATTTCATCCCACAGGGGGAGGTGGTCTCCATTTTTCCATACATGATCAGCTATACTCGATTTATCAATATCTCCTGTCACAGCTTTGCGATGTTCATCTACCCTTATTTTGAGGGGGCGGAATGTTTCACCTTTGTATAACCTACCAGGGATGGAGTACACACAGTCTTTGGTCATATTCTCTTCTATTGGTGGTTATACTCAAAGGAGATATTTGTGAAGTGTTATATTACTCTTGAATACTGTCCTGATGTCATATGGGCTGCATATCTTTTGTATCTTTTCAGAGAGGGCTTTCACATAGAGTAGACAGACTGTGGGCAGTTTATTTCATCCTCTCTTTTCTTCATAATTGAAGTGGATAGTATATTTTTGGGGTAGTTGTTGCTTAATAGATTGTTATTTATCTTTATCATTTCTTCATGGTGTGTATCACGATCACTACTTATATTCTTTGCACAATGTTTTAGGTACTGAGCAATCCCTCTCTTTACATTGTATGGATGGTGGGAATTGAAGTTTAGGTATCGTCCAGTGAAGATCAGCTTGCAGTGTATGGATGTCCTGAATCCATACTTGGTGCATGCTATTACTACGTCCAGGAATGTTAGCTGATTGTCTTTTTCCTTTTCCACTGTGAACTGTATGGATGGCTTTATTGAGTTCACATGATCTGACAATACTTGGACATCTTCCTGGTGGGGCCAGAGTATAAAGGTGTCATCAACATATCGCAGCCATAGGGTTAGTTTTAGTGGTGTTGATCCTAAAGCCAAATTCTCAAAGTATTCCATGTATATATATTGGCTGTTATCGGTGATAATGGTGATCCCATAGCTCGACCCTCTTCTTGTCGATATATATCAGTGTCTATTCTGAAGTAGGTAGTTTCTTCGCAGAAGGTCAACATTTACTATTGGTCTACTGGTACCTTCTTTTAGATGGGTGACTGTCACTAGTTTTTCTTGAATCACTGATAGTGCTCCATCAGTTGGGACTTTGGTGAACAAACTTATCACATCTAGACTCATCATCTAGTTGGATCCAAATGAGGGTATCCTTGATCAATTCTGTGAAGTGGATGGAATTCTTCATGTACAGTGTTGACTTTTCTGCTAATATTCTGATTATATCCACAAGGAAGCGGCTCAGTGGATGACATTCTGAACCTCTACAGCTCACTATAGGTTTTAACAGAATACCATCCTTGTGAATCTTAGGGAGACCGTACATGTGTAGCAGTTTACTATAGTGTTGAGTCAGTTGTCTGTACTTCATTGGTGTAAAGTGATCCTTGTTCTTGATCAAGGTCTGTGACAACTTCCTCTCTATTTTCAGAGTTGGGTTCTTTACTTTGCTGTAGCTACCATCACTTATGAGACTTGCCAATTTTTCAGAGTAGTCAAACTTGTTCATCACCTCTGTAGCATTTCCCTTGTCTGCTGGAAGTATTATGATGGAATTGTCTGTAGTCTTTTGATAGCAAACTTTTCTTCCTTTGTGATGTTTGGTTTGGGAAGTTTTGCTTTTTCTAGTGCCTGTCTCATTTTCCACCTTAGTTCATCTCCCTGAGCTTTTGGTATCTTTATGGCTATCTCTTCAAATATAGAACTGTATATCTAATCAGTACGGAGCCGACATTAGACTTCAATGGAGACATACAGAGAAACTCCATCAAAAACTAGCTCGTCTTTCAAACCATCTAACTTTCCTGTGTAGATGTAGAGACTCAAAGCTAATACCACCTGGCTTGAATGTAATGACACCAGTGGATTCATATAAAGCTTGAAGAGTAGTAGAATGAGCAGGACATGCCTTCATCCGTGAGAGGATCCATTATAACTGTTGGAAAAAACATCAACTAAATAACGAAATCAGAGAGAAGTTATCTTCATTACTTGGGAAAATAACCAGAGATGACGATAGAAAGAGAATCCAACAAGATCTAGAAAAGTCATAAAAGAAAGAATTTGAAAAGGTGAAGGCACGGAGGATGAAGACTGAAGTTCGTCACCCACCCGTGAAAGCACGAATTAAAGTAAGTAGCTGACATCTAGAAAGCTCTGAAGAAGCAGTATTAAACAAAGGTCTCAACTTTGCAACAACCATCAAGCGCATTCCATACTTAGACATAATAGTCCCTAAGGTCGCAAATTTGATAATTGGCAACGTGTTGTGTCCTTGAATAAGACGCTTGATTTCATGTTGCTCCAGTTCACTCACCTGGCAAAAATGAGTTGTACATGTATTTCAAAGGGCCATCCTTGTCACATTGTGGCATGCTGAATCTCCTTGAGAACTTCGTACATTGGGCCTCACCGAGGCGATGACTACGGACCGAGACCTTTGGAAATGGGCTGTGCGTGAGAAGACCCGGCAAGCCAAGTAAGATCGTTGCCAGTGCCCCTGGACTGGTTCTTGTGCGGGTGGCACATGAGATGCACCATTTTGAGCGTGGCCGTTGCCAGTACCGCCTGACTGGCTCCTGTAGGATTTTCGAGCGAGATCGTTGCCAGTGCCCCTGGACTGGCTTGTGCGGGTGGCACATAAAAGACACCATTTCGAGCGTGGCCGTTTTCGTGCGGGTGACACGTAAAAGCACCCACTACACTCTCTGAGTGGTTGGCGTTAGGAAGGGCATCCAGCTGTAGAAACTCTGCCAAATCAGACTGGAGCCTGGTGTTGCCATCCGGTTTCACCAGTCCTCAGTCAAATCGTCCAACCCATGCTAGCATGGAAAGCGGACGTTAAACGATGATGATGATGATGATGATGTGGGTCTGTGGAGTGCTCAGCCACTTGCACATTAATCTCACGAGCAGGCTCTTCCGTTGATCGGATCAATTGGAATCCTCGTCGTTCTAACCTACGGAGTGCTACTTGACTATAGAAGTATACTTTCGTCACTACGGCATATATCAGGGAAAATAGGATACATACAAGAATTATAATTTAAGTTATATCAGTCAAATTTCCTGTTGCATATACGAAATGAAGAAATGAATACTAATTTTCAAGAGAAATATTTACGTTAAAATGAAATTGAACAAAACAAATTTCTCTTCCCATGATGACTCTGTCATTTGCTCCCTCTCCTCATTCTCTTGCCACAAAGCCTTGAATGTGTACTCATTCTGCTCTCTTCACATTAACTCTCTCTTTCATATTCTGTAACCAACCAACCAGTCGACATTTACATCGGCTATTATTACTAACAAGGCGAAGGCAGCGAGCTGGCAAAGTCGTTAGCAAGCCGGCTAAACTGCTTAGCAGCATTTCGATCGTCTGCACGTTCTGAGTAAAAATAAGTACCAATTGAGCACTGAGATCGATGTAACCGGCTTGATCCTTTCCGCGAAACTGCTGGCCTCATGCCAAAATTTGAAACCATTATTACTAACAAGGCGGCATGCTGGACAAAATGCTCAGCGGCATTTCGTCCGTCTTTACGTCCTGAGTTCAAATTCCGCCGAGGTCGCCATCGCATTTCATTCTTTCGGGTCGGTAAAATAGGTATGAGTACTGGGGGTTGATATAATTGATTTGCCCCTCCCCCAAGATATCAGGCTTTGTGCCTGGTTCGTCTGAGTTCATTGTTTCATTGTTGTTGTCTTGTGTGACTGTCGTAGTAAAATGTCATTGATATATATATGGCGGACATGACTTTTGTTTATTTATAACGAACTTTGGGTGAGTGCATTCTTTGTATGTAATTGAATAATAAATGTAATAATTAAATTGTACAACTCGTTGTGTTATCTCTACGAGTCTTCCGAGGGAAATACAACAGTGCCTATAATTGAAAGAATGATTACTAACAAGACGGTGAGCTGACAAAATTCTTAGCGCGTCGGACAAAATGCTTAGCTGCATTTCTTCTGTGACTTTATGTTCTGAGTTCAAATCATGCCGTAGTCACTTTTGTCTTACATTCTTTAGGGTTGATAAAATAAAGTACCATTCAAGTATAGGGAGATTGTAATCGACTAAATTTCTTCCTCTTAAAAAAAAAAAAAAAAAAAAAAAACGTTGGCCTTGTACCTAATTTTGATACAATTGTACCGAAATTACCATCAGTAAAATTTAAAGATTCCGTACGTATGTACTTGACTGCAGTGGAAACTGTTTTCTTCTTTTTTTAATTTTTTTTTTATAGAAGGTAAAACAGTTTCGTCGGTCGACAACCACTGAAGTGTGTGGAATATGTGTCTAAGTTTAGATAAAGATTACTTGAAATTTTGTTGCACAACAAAACATTCTTGTGTTATAAACGATTCTGGAATCTCTCCAACTCACCTACTCAAGGGCATTCCCGGAATGTTGTTTAGAAATAATACATTTTTACATTCTATAATAAGATATTTATTCTGTAAATAAACAAACCTTAGGTTAGGAGGAAATGAGGCAATATGCATGGAAATAATGTTAAATTTTTCACGATGTGAATTTCACCTAAGTTTTTCTTAATTTCTTACATAACCTTGAAGGAAGGAAACCGCACGCAAGGTTAACTCTGAAATACGATGCTACACATAACATTAAACAACGCATGTGCTGTAGGTGTGTGAAGTGTTAATACACTACTTGTCTATAACAAGCAAAGACAAATAAGTCAAAGTCAATAACTCACTATTAAATATAGCATTGCAGAGCCCGTACTGTGAAATAACATCATTATGTAATCTAAGGCATGACTATTTTGATGCTCATCGGCTTTGTTTCCTCATAACATTCTTTAAAAGTCATATTCTTCAGAGAACGTTTTCGAAGGTGTAGATTACGATTATGTTCGTAAAAATTAAAAAAAAAAACTTCTTGAAGAAGTTTCGAATCATTCCATTCCTTCAACTTTGTTTTCTCGTAACTCTCTTTAAACTTCATATTTATTTAGTTAATTAATCTCTTCAAACATATGTATAAAGGCGGTGAACCGAAACTGACTGAGAATATCAATTAAAAAACAGAAAGAAATAATACAAGAAAAAAACCCAATCAAATATTTCTGTCTGGTGTGAGGAGCGAGACCATATACACTAAACTGTAGTGTATGTGTACTACATGCACATCGACGAAGCGACCATCTATTTGATTGTATTGATTTTTGAACACTTGATCACATATTCAGCGATGTTTTATCAGTTTTTCTCCTCGACTATTTTTATTTACTTCTACATCTTTCTCTGATGATAATGATGATGTGTTTTTATGTAAATATTTATCAACATGCCCAAGGACCCTGTGGTAAGTTTCCTAATACCCATGTGACATATCTTTTGAGATGAATCCCAAGAGAATAAATTGTGTAGCCTCAGAATAACTCTGATCGAAGGTACTCCAACCCTGATCATCTCGTCAATATATGACTACACAGTCCAATGTATTCTGCTTTATATTAAATGCTATAAGGTTTGTGATTACAGTCAAGCTTAGCGGCTATTTCTAGCAGATCAAATGACCATTTAAAGGCTTTCTTTTTCTCTTCTTAAAAAAAAAATACGAGAGTGTTGAACATAGCACCTGAACGCAGATTGTCCCATAGTTTCTGCTTCCATCTCTCCTCATCTGTATCCGGACCTGACAAACCCAGCTCTCTTTGTTGCAGAGCTTCGTCCATCTCCCAGATGGAGTTAGCCCATATTAGGAAGGAGAGGATGTTGCCTACTGAAGGGGAGCAAGCGTGGATGAAGGAAAGAAAACAGAAGAGACAGAGACGAGCACTTACGCAAACCTAGACCCCAAACCGTTTGAGCAAAGCAGCCTGTTCGCGGGACTCTCTCGAGATTCTGATATTGAAGTATTGGAAAGACGACGAAAATCTTTAAGAAAGACTAACTCTGAGAAATACAATAACTGAGGAATCGACTAGTAAATCCTAAGTATTAAAAAACCTTGGTGGGGCTCAGTTGCTTCAAGTTTTTTTAAAGTTTTTTTTTATAGTTGGTCAAAGTTAACCACCTTCGATCGAAAGTTGAACTCGAAAACTCGGTCAGTAATTGGGGCTCTTAGAGAGCACCATGCTGATAAGGAACTGCGATAGAGGGGAAGGAATTCGTAAACAGGTTTACAGTCTGCTGATGTGAAACTGAATGGTTGAGGAGCCAGAGTTCACATTTAGAACTGATGCTAAGGCCCCTACGATCAGGTTCTTCAGTCATCGTCGTCACAGTTGCTCCTTAGCAGGAGCCCCCCACCCCAAACAAGCATCGTTAATCTGCTAGATATTCAAGTCCAGGTCAGCTCCCATCTTGGTAACGGCATCGATACCAAGTGCAAATAGAGCAGGTTCGTGTAGATCACCCTGTTGGGTTCCAGAGGCAGATGCAATGGTCACCAAAGGAGAGGTAGGAGGGCTCTTGATAAGCTTGCTAAATAAAGTGGTAGAGCTGTGGAGCATTCTCCCTAACTTGCACGGAGCTTGACATCCCGACTGATGGAATTGAAGGAATTCCTGAGATCTAGATTGACTTTTGGAGTCTCAGAAGGCAGGTTGGTGAAAGCTCTAGTAGCATGAATGGTAGCCTCATAACCTAGCTTGGTACCAACCCCTAGCTAGATAGGGAAAAAATTTGGAAGACAGGCAGTTTGAAACCGAGCACAGACACACTTTCGCTGTGAACCGTCTAAGAATACACCCAGCTGCTATGGAGCAGAAATCACCACTGGGCTTCGTGAGACCAAATAGTTTAACCCTCAAAGGACAGGGGACAGATGTAGGGAAGGACACTCTCGGACGAGAACATCTTGATGAATTGGGTTAGGTGATACCATCTTTTCTTATGTTGAGTGAATCGTTTGTACTTCTATTATTCACGTATTCACTCAAGCTAATCTTAGTGTTTAGGACATCAATTACACTTGTCATAATGTATGTGTGAATGGCTAGCTTCAGTGACACACACACACACACACACATACGTACGTACACCTATTGCATACATGTTCATGTGAGGGAGGGGGGAGACAGAGAGAGCGAGAAGGTATGTTTTTTGTTTTTGCTTGTTTGCATGTATATTGCCTTTCTGTGTCTATTCACACACACACACTCTAACAAAACAACTTCACATACATATCACACTTTCTGTCTCGCTCACCCCATCAATACACACACATTCACATCAGTTTCTCTCTGTCTCTTTCGCTTTATGCCGACTTCAAAAGTCTCCTGTTCCTCCATATAAGTAAAAAAATAAAATTGATTGTCAATTTATTTTACGTAAAGCGACAATCTTTTACAGAAACATAAACAAAAGCACGTGCTTTATAAGTGACGTAAATTATATTAAAAACGAAAGATTGCTTTTTTTATTTACCCGCTACAAGAGTAGGAATAGCTAGGTTTTCTTGTGGACGAGATATATTATGTAACGTTATGTAACGTTCAATGACCGCTAAGTGAGCTGAAATACTATGCATAATTACAGATTGGTGCCCTCAAATTTGTTTTTTTTTTTCATGACTGACTGGAAAATGTTTATTTTTAAATAAAATTTTATAGCGATACGTTTTCGAGAGAGCAGATTACGATTATAATCTTAACATTTAAGCCAAAAAATACATTTTTTTTTTTTTTGAGAAAATTTCAGATTATTCTCCCAACTCTCGAACTTTGTTTCCTCATAACTGTCTTTAAAATGCATAATTTTAAAAGGAAATTTTGCAAAAATATGTTTTCGAGTGTGTAGATTACGTAAAGATGATGTTTGAAACATAAATCTGAAGAAAAAAATAAGTGAAAAATGGTTAAGTTATGGAAACAAAGCTGAGGTGGCAAGAAAGAACGATTTCAAGCATCTTTCTTCTAAATTTTATCAATCTATTTGCAATGCACACCCTCGAAATCGTGTCTCTGCAAATTTTCATTTAAAAGCACACATTTTTCAGGTTTTGAAGAAATGAAAATGTGGAGCACCATTCTGTAGTTATGCTAAATACTCTACACGAAAAGGCATGCGATGGCTTGTTTCACATCGAAATGAATTAATGCCAATATAGTTTCGAAATCAGTGCTGATGACTCGTAGGTTGTTAACTCCTGTAATTTATTTTTCTTCGAAAATCTCAATTAGGAAAGAACAGATTATCGATTGCGTCGAGCTCTCTCCACCTCTGCTTTGACGTCACTTCCCGTGTGTGTGTGTGACTCCGTCTTCTCTAGACTACAGTTGTGTCGTGTTCGTGCTAGTGTTTCGGTGTAGGAATAATAATTTAATATACAAGGTAAGATTTTAATAATCGATTTTCACCCACACTTTAACATCTTTCTTGTTTCACACATCCATATTTAACGGGAATATACTGTGACTAACACGAAACAATAGATTAATTAAAAGCTATTCTACCGACAAAGGTCACATTGAGAATGTGTCCTCCTACCTTCACATTGCAGCTGGCAATATCTAACTTTTCTTCATCGGCTCCCGCTTAATACACAAACCATATTTCCTAATCTTTTTCTTGTCAAACCGTTATTACGAACGCTTTTCAAATGGTCCTAATTCAAATTCTAATTCCAAACCTTCAATCACAAGATATTTAAATTGCCCCTTCAGCTTTCTCGCTGCTTCTATCGACTTTCTTCCCTCAACTACTCACCTGTTATTTCTAAATATAATAAAACTACTCACCCCTGTTATTTCTAAATATAATAAAACTACTCACCCCTGTTATTTCTAAATATAATAAAATTTGATGTCTTTGGTTAAATTTTGTTTTATCTAAAAATAACAGGTGTGTAGTTGTATGAGAAAAATTATAGATGGAAATAAAAAAAAAAGTTGGAGCCGATACTTTGCGTATTCTGTTTCTCTTTCATTTTAGAATTAAAGACAAATCTCTATTGATTGATAGATTAGTTGCAGTGAAGTTATTCTAAATACTTTGTTTCAATCCCTCTCAGAATTTTTTTTTTTTCAACATAGGGAATTATCAATTGAATTAGTTTAACATTTTTCAATTAATTTATTTTATCGACCTGTCAGAATCGAACTTAGAAGTAATACCTTCTTAGCAGCAACAAGAAGACATCACAAATAAATATCACGTACACTGGTAATAAAATACTGGTAATTAATACCCAATATAAAATTCATAGCCCAGAAAAATATCAAAAAATGACTACATGTATTTAATTATCATGTTCTTTTTGGATCCCGCAAGACTACATTTCATTTGCATCAGCATTGACATAGATGCCACTAAGACATTTAAGGCCTTACGTAATATCCAAAAGTCATTGTAGTTAACCCTCGAATCCATTTTATTTTAGAAGAATAAATTGAATTCGCTCAGAATTGACGAGTATCTAAATAACCAAATTTCACTCACAAGCCTTTTGTCAACCTATGGCTAATGTACTGTGCGTTCGATTCGGACACGGAACCACGTTGTTGTAAAGCGAACTTGTTAACCTCACAGCATGCCTGTACTTGGCAGATCTACCCTACCCTCGAATAAAAGACCACTTGGATATGTGGCTTTGTTGCCGTCGGAGTCCACTCATTTTTTTTTTCATGACTAAACCAGTAATTAGGCATTTAGAAGGTAGGGCTGCCCACATTCTTCCCTAGTTTTAATGTCTCTAAGGGAATCTGGCAATTTTAGTCGTTTTCAGATATCGGGGCTAATGCTGTTTCGCACCACCTTGAAAATTTTTTTTCGTATTTCTACGTTTTAGATGTCGAAGATTACGAATATGCAAACAAAAAAAAAAATTTATATTTCACCCCACCCCCCCAATTTGAATTTTTTATCTTCTTAAAAAAGAATGTTTTTGAATATTCGTAATCTCCGACATCTAAAACGTAGGAATCCGAAAAAAAAAATTTTTTATGCATTTTTTAAGGAGAGGTGCGAAACTGCATTAGCCCCCAATTTCTTCTGCATATTATTACATCAGATTCATGATAAAAACAATAAAATAACTAGTACAAACAAGCGAAGAAGTTCTGTGCTCGGCCTGCTAGAAATAACAGCCACATTTGTGTTAAGTGATTCACAAGACCATTCATTGAGTCGGAACCCTAACCCTAACACCATCGATTATATTGTGTTAGTATCTCTATTAGATCAGTGGGATTAACCGAATCATTAGAGTAACGAATAAAATACCTATTTCTTCCGGCTTTTAAGTTCTGATGTCGAATCTCGCCGAGCTAATTTTGCCTTTTATCCTTTGTGAAGTAAAAGAGTTGATGGTCTCGACTACTGCCCCTTCCCTCTAATTTTGAAAGGCTTCGTTAAGGATTGGCTATGATTCACTCTACGTACATTTGAGATATTGTGAATGTTTATAGATATATATATATAGGTTTATTTATTTATTTTGAAAAATTGAATTTTTACAAATTTTTTTTCTTTACAGAATCATAATCTCCTTATTTTTCTGCGTATTTCGCTAAAAAAAAAATTTAAGTGAAAATTTAAGAAATGGGGGTGGGGTGGAATTAAAATTTTGAAATGCAGATTTTTTTGCAGATTCGGTATCTCCGCACTCGATATTGTGGATTCCTGTAAAAAAAAAAAAAAAAAAAAAAAACAACCTATAAATATCCCAAAGGGGGCACGGTCCGTTGTCTTTACTTCCGCCATATATATATATATAGATATAGAAAGACATTGTTGAATTTGGGGATGGTCATGTTGCCAATTTAGCCAATAAAAACACATGCACTATATATTTTGGTGTTAATTTTTTTACATATAAAGATAGATAGATATTCACACACACATTCGGAAATTCCCAAACTTACATCATTCAGAATTAAATGTTCTTGAAACTAGTCAATCGGAGGAAATTGTTAAGGTCTTTGTCAGTCAGGCAATGTTATTTAAATATTTTCTCAGGTCAAGTCTTTTTAAAAACTAGTTTTTCAAACCAACACCATTTCAATAGTTTTCATTGAGCTGAGGTTTTGTTAGCTGGTCTTTTTTTTTTTTTTCTTTTTTAGTATTCCTGTTTCATACAACGGAAATTACAATTCTGACTTCGCTACTACCAACCACCAAATAAAGTTCCAATTTTTTCACATTTTGTTTCCAATACGATTTCGGCACTTTTCTGTTTCGGAATATCTGTCCCTCTAAGTCCCATACCTCATTGGAAGAGTAGGGAAGTGGATGGAGAACAAAATGTTTAAAAAATAAAAACTTTTTTTTTTGGTGGTTGGTAGTAGGGAAGTCAGAATTGTAATTTCTGGGTAAATATTTCGTAAAGGACCCTTTATCGCAAATAATTAATACGTAGGAGCAGGGCGTGCTAGAAATAGCAGTCAAATTTTTCCTTTTCTGGGGAAAGGAATCGTTTACGTGTGATTTCGATGTCACATTCGTTGAAAGCATGAGAAATAACCAGGGGAAAGGGGGAAAAAAAACCCGTGAAACAAAACCCTGTGTGTGGAGAAACCCCTTTCTTTTCCGGAAAAAAGTGACTTGAGGCATGTTTGGAGGTCAGATACGTTGAATGCACTCGAGAAAACTTGTAGAAAAATGATTTCACACCGAGGTACGAACGGGTCCTTTACGAAATATTTACCTTCAGTATTTTAAATAGAAATTAAAATCTGCCCGCCTTGACCGCTCAATGACCTATGAATCACACAGCATCTCTTTCGCCTTTTGAAGGTCATCTCCTATTCATTCATAGCTATTGCTTTGTTTCTTCACTTCTGGGCTAATTCTGCCGAGGCGGATATGCGGAATTATGATGTAAGCACGTGCTAAAACCCCTATAACTTTTTTATTTTTACGAATTTTTACAAAATTCTTTCGCACATGTCTTCTACATAATAGAATACGATTATGCAATGAAGTTTAAAATTTCCCCTTTCCACTGTTTTTCTATTTTTTAAAATCCTTGGTTTTAAAATACTATTCGTTTCTCTTTATAATTTCCAAATAATTTTTTAAATACTTCGAACTGAAAATTGAAAACGTTTAAACAATCGCGCGTGCGCATGGCGACCAGAGAGCATCTCCACTAGAATCACGTGTTTGGGTCAAACTAAAGGGTTTGACCCGGTGGGAAATAAAAAAATAAAATATTCTAATAGGTGTAAAACAACTTGCTGCGAAAGAATATGAAGAAAAAAAAACGCGCGCTCGCGAACGTGGGGAGTGGGGAGAGGACTCGGAACATTCAGAATGTGAATGTTCCGAGACGCCTCACCGGAGCCAAGAAACAAAAGAAAAATAGTGTAATAGATGTAAAATGACTTGCTCTGAACGAATATGAAGAAAAAAATGTGCTCTCGTGTGTGTGACGTGTGACGATATGAATGTACCGAGCCCTCATCGACATGCGACCAGCGCATATCTCCACTAGATCCACACGATCAAAATTTCATTCAATCAAATTTCAATTTGATTGTAATCTCGCTAGGGGTCACTCATATTTCTAGACAAAAAATAGAAAGAAAAAAAACAGTGGTCAGTTTTGTTACTACGTGCTTACATCAGAAGTCCGCCTCTCCTGACATTAAAATATCAATGCAGTTATATTTAGTTCGAACTCTTGGCAATGTTTGGAAGTGGAGTAAGACAGCTGGGATGATTAGAAGAGACACTGTTGGTTGGGTGTTATATGTAGGCCATTATGTAAGTGGTTCAAGTGACAGAAGAAACTGTCAACGAGTGAATAGTTACTAAGCAGCCAAGTAGTAGAACTTCAGTTTAGAAGACTTACCAGCTCAATGTGGAAGTACTTTGTTCTGAAAAAAAAAAAACTGTAGTATACTGTTCGATATATCTTATATAATATATATGATATATTACATAATATATTATGATGGAGGTCTGGAATAGCACACCCACACAAGTTGGATTTTCTCCGTTTTGACAGGAATTAAAAAAAATTTTTTCACCAACATTTTGGATGTTTCCCCACCGCCACGTGCACACAATGAGAAAAATAACTTTTTTGTGTGTGTGTGTCTGGGGATAGTCATTTTCTTTTTGTGCCTTATAATTTAACTTATTTTTCTTTGTAAAATTACGAGTGTTCGCACCTACCTAACTCACAATCCCACTGGTATAAACGCCTTAATATTGTTATTATTACTGATATATATAATTCATTTGCTAAAACTTGGAGGGAAATTAAAAGTCTGAAAGAAAGTGAAAATCATTTAATTATTGTAATGGTGATGATTACTGTCCTGATGGATTTTCACAGATTTCAACACCCTTTTTTGTTTTTTAACAAAAAGGTTTTCAAGTACATAGGGCAAAAAAAAAAATTGGAAAAAGTCTGATTTAAGGAAGTGGGTGAAGTAAAAAAAAAAAAAACATTTCAAAAAAATTTTTTTCGTAAAAAGCTTTCCCCTATCATTTTTGAAGTGCTTGGTGATAAAAACAAATTTGAAAAGTTCTCTTCAAATCGGAGTAACTCCTACTTATGTGGCGACCTATTCCAGATCTCCACCAAAATATTTGGCGTGACTGTGTAGTTAGAAGTTTGCTTTCCTACCACATGGTTTCAGGTTCAGTCCCACTTAAGCAAATGTCTTCTATAACCTCGTGAGTGGATTTCGTAGATGGAAACTGAAAAAAGCCCATTCTGTGTTTATATATATGTTTGTCCTCCACTTAACAACTGATATTGGTGTGTTTATGTCCCCTGTAACTGAACAGTTCTTCAAAAGAGACCGATAAAATAAATGCCAGGCTTAAAAAAAAAATACTGGGGTCACTTCGTTCAACTAAAATTCTTCAAGGTAGTGCCCCAGCATAGTCACAGTTTAATGACTGAAATGAGTAAAATAGAATATATATATATATATAAGCAAACCTGTATCATCTTATTTACTCTTCAAAATTCAAGATCCACTTACTACTACAAATATTCTAGTCAAGAATCTAAACATTATTAGGCTAATTGGTATACATTACAGATTAGTTTGTGGGGCCTAGACTTTTGAAGATTTTTATTTTGTATTGTTCATGTTTAAGAAGTGTATAGTGCAAGACTGTTTTTCTAAGAGTTGGAATTGTTTTTCATCTTGTTAAAGGAAACCAGTTATTGCTTTTGCATTGAAGATGTTTTTGAAGTTTCAGTTTGTGGTGGCCTTTGATGTCTAGTCGGAGGTATCTAGATTGCATGCACATGATCCCTGTGTGCAAGATGGTAAGAAGGCATGATGGCTGTATCATTTTTGTTGGTGTGTGTAGTTTGTAGTAACAGTAACTTGGACATTAATGTAGAGAAGTATACAGAGTTGGAATGTAGGCTGGATGTGAAAGTTATGGAGCTGAAGTTAGCTGGTTGTCAGTCTTTTGTTATGAGACAAACCACTGTACCTCTGTTTACAGGGACCTCTGTAATGAGAGAGAGAAAAAATATTGGTATTTGATTAGGATGGTAATGAAGCTCTGGCGCACACCAAGGATAATGATAATGTAATGAACATTGTTAGAACCGGTGAGGTTTGTGTGTGGAGTTGGAAGCAAATGTGGTAGCTTTATCTGCAGGATTGTTATTTAGTGATGTTGGTGGAGAGATTCCTCAGCGTTAGAGATTCTCTTTAGAAGTGGGTGAGAGAGCTTGGTAGTGGCAGTGGGTACACTTTTCAGTTTAGAAGAATGTGTTACATTTTCTAAATATTTTAAGCAGTGGTTGTTTACTCACTCGGAGGGTTGTGAGCGGGATATGGCAATTAATACCTTGGACATTGGTATTGGCTACCTGTTTTAACAATCTTTCATAGGTCAGAGATTAAATATACATGCATAGAACTGGCAAAGGTTCAACTGGATAGCTTGAGGTACCACAGGGTTCATTTCACAAGAGGTGTGCAGTAGAAAGATGTGCTGCAGATTAAGCAGTGGCCAGAGAATTTAATGGCTGTGTAAAGACTAGGCTTGGAGGTGAGAAAGTAAAGGGTGTTGGGAAAGTTGTTGTGCATTTGTGAATGGTGTTAGTGGATGAAGATATAAGTGCAGATGGTTCACAATAGCATTTTGGTAATGAAGAGAAATTTTGTACATTTATGTTATTGTGGATGCTACAGTATAGAAGACTGTCGTTAATTTGAGGCATCTGGAGAGTGTTGGTTTTAGTTGATGAACTTGAACAAATAAGGAAGTCATCATCATCATCGTTTAACGTCCGCTGTCCATGCTAGCATGGGTTGGACGATTTGATTGAGGACTGGTGAAACCGGATGGCAACACCAGGCTCCAATTTGATTTGGCAGAGTTTCTATAGCTGGATGCCCTTCCTAACACCAACCACTCAGAGAGTGTAACGGACACGCACACCCGCGGTTGGTATCGCCGCCGAGACGACGGCGCTTTCGATCACGCCTGCGGTTCGCCGGCGGAACTCCGCCGCACGACAGTCTTTCCGCCACCTAAGCATCGGTCTGAATTCGGCTGCTCTGTTCAACCTGGCGCGTACGTGGTGGCAACTGTCGGCCTTTCCGTCCGCCGCGGTCGGGGTGTGAGTCGGACGAAACGACCGTCCGATCGACAGCTGCTTCCCCTACTAGTAAGTTTTTGATTTAAAATGACTGAAAATCTGTTGCTAACACCCAAGTAAAAGTAAGAACAGTAGTTGAAATACAAAATATTGAAAGCAGAAGTGGGTTTGAGATAGAGAAAGAGATATTAGTGTCAAAAACGAGGACAGGATTTATTATGTCATATGAAATAGTGAGTACAGTTAATGTTAGACTCCTCCAGTTGGAATATTTATTTCTTTATTGCCTACAGGGGGCTAGACATAGAGGGGACAAACAAAGACAGATAAAGGGATCAAGTCGATTACATCAACCTCAGTGCATAACTGGTACTTATTTAATCGACCTCGAAAGGATGAAAGTCTAAGTCGACCTCAGTGGAATTTGAATTCAGAACATAACAGTAGACGAAATACCACTAAGCATTTCACCCGGTGTGTTAACGATTCTGCCAGCTCGCCACCCTACTCCAATCTGAATATCAATATAAAAAAAATGAGGATTGTCTTGTGAATTGAGTCCTCTTTCATTCTTAGTTAAAACTATTCCATGTGACTTCCTGTGAGTTAGGCTTAGCTCTTTAGCATTCAGATTACTCTGTCAAATGTAATGCTTATTACATTGTTTTCAATCAATTATGTATTATCTGGTAACTTTGAGATTTCAAAGATGTGATTGCATATTTTTAGAATGACATGGTATGGTAGGTGTGAGAAGCCAGATCTTGCTGGATTGAATTTAAAACAAGTAGAATATTTTGACTGGATATTGCCATATGCTAAAGGGTTAAATACATCGACTTCCTAGATCTTCTCCCCTAAAATTTTTAGGCTTTATGATTAAGAAGCATTAACTTTCAAACGAGTCCTTGAGAAGTTAATTGTTCAATGTAAGTAAATTTAGTACAAAGTACAAATATCTTGTGATCAATGCCTAGTGACCTTTTATCAATAATCATTTGTACAGACAGTTTTTTTTTTTTTTATCTACGACAACAAATAGTTGTTAATTGACTTGTTATCTTAACTCATCATCATCATCATTTATTTTATTTGAATATGGCCATAGCCACTCCCAGATAAGTGAGATTCTATCAACTGATTTTCACTTGGATTTGGGAGAGGAGATAGGTGAACTTGGTTGGGGGTGGTACGTACCATATTCATTATATAACAACATGCCTTCGTTACTAGACTAAACACATAACTAATTGTTTTTATCCATTCAACTAATTACTTCCCTCACATTCTTCAATGTTTATATTTAATGTTTTCTTCCTTATCTATTGTATGATATGAATGGCAATTGTAATTAATTATTCAAACAGTAAGTTTTTTGACTGTTGGCTGCTCTTAACGTAAAACAATCATACATTAGAATGGATTAGGTAGCTTTATTGAAATATTAAAGTTCAATAGCTCAATTGTTTTTTTACTATCGATTTATCCTCTCTGTGTGTTAATTTTGTTGTTGCTAAACCATTTTTTCCAGTCCTTAGAGCCAACCATTGAACTGAGAATACCACATAATACAATTAACTGTAACGTTAATAATCATACAGTAATTAGACTTTAATCCGCCTCTCGCTATTTAGTGTTGACTCTTGATTTTTAGTTTCATAATCAATGAAATAATCATCATCACTGTTTTAGTGTACACTTTGCCATGTTTCCATGAGACGGATTTTCTGTGGCTAGATACACTTCCTCTTGCAAACCCTTACTTGTTTCCATACAAGGTAATATTTCCCTTTAGCCAGGCATGTTTTCACAAAATGCTGGAAATGAATGTCATTGATTTAGAACATTATACAATATCAAGACAAGGAGACCCAAACATACACATATAGGTTGTACTTCTTTCAGTTTCCATCTACTAGATCCACAGACTTTTTGGTCATCCTGATGCTATAGGTAGAAGACACTTACCCAGGGTCCCATCAAAAACAGTATTACTTTGTAATACTCATCATATCTGTACAGTAATTAAAAAAAATTAACAATAAATTCTTATGTAGACACTTGCAATGTTTTGTAAATAAATAGTGATCTTCAATTTAACACTATTTTTACAAGAGCATTAATTTGGATGGTGGGCAACAGAATTAGTAGTGTGATGTATGATTAAAATGCTTTGCAGTATGTAGTTACATGTCTTTATGTTCAAATCATACCTGGATCAACTTCAACTTTCACATTACATTTGAGTATTGATCTTGGTTAAATCAACCAAACCCTTTTCTTTAAAATGTGAAGCAGAAATAGCTTATTGGCTAGATTTGCAAAGTGGTATTTCAGTCTCTTATTACTTTGTCTGAGGTCAAACTTTCCATAGTCTTACAGTTCTATATTTAAGAGATGAAGAATTATGTACATTATTTGCATTTGACAGATATTTGTCCTCATCTTGTTTGTTGCTATCACGTTTCAGCTGATATACCCTCCAGCCTTCATTAGGTGTCTTGGGGAAATTTTGAACTTGGAATCTTGGGGTTGTGCTCTTAACCACTATGCCATATGCCCGTGGGCAATTATGGAGTGAATTTCAGGGCTTATAAATCTAATATTTTCCTATCCTTCCTTAATACCGATTCCCATATGCTACTCATATCTGCACTCAGTCTACTTAGGAGGGTTGTTGTGTCCTAACATGTGCTGCTGCTTTTAGTTTTCGTATTTTCCAGCGGTGTTCTCTATTATTTTAACTTCATCCCACAGGAGGAGGTGGTCTCCATTTTTCCATACATGATCAGCTATACCCGATTTATCAATGTCTCCTGGTGTCACAGCTTTGCGATGTTCGTCTACCCTTATTTTGAGTGGGTGGCATTGTTTCGCCTTTGTATAACCTACCACAGCTGCATAGGATGGAGTACACGCAGTCTTTGGTCATACTCTCTTCTATTGGTGGTTTTACTTGGAGGAGATATTTGTGAAGTGTTGTATCACTCTTGAATACTGTCCTGATGTCATAGGGGCCGCATATCTTTTGTATCTTTTTGGAGAGGCCTTTCACTTAGGGTAGACAGACTGTGGACAGTTTATTGGTTTCATACTCTCCTTTCTTCATAACTGGAGTGGATAGTATGTTTTTTGGGTAGTTGTTACTTACTAGATTGTTATGTAGCTTGATCATTTCTTCCATAGTCTTGTTGTCTCATTGTGATCACTCTGTCTATAGTTTTCTTCCACTTGTCTTATTGGATAGTAATACACATTTCACACCATATACCAAAAGTATGTGTATTCTTACGTAAGTTATCTTATGTTATTCAGGTTGTATTTGAAGTACAAAACAGATCTTCATTACACATGTTAATTTCTCAGAGAAAGATTTCGTTCATTAACAACATAAGCATTTGTTTTCTTAAACATTTTCAATTCCTTCTGTACTGATCAACTGGAGAAATTTGCTTTGTATGGAATGAAATGATACACCTAATTATTAATCACTTGTTTACAAATATCTGATTAGAAAAGTTAAAAAACAGTTATAGATTAAAATTTGGATGACATTATTAATAGCAGTTAAAAGATCAGGTAAGAATGCCGTAGAATTGTTAACAAACATAGGAGATAAAATAGGGTTAAAGTAGATACTAGTGGTCAGATGAAAAGTAGTTAAAGATTTTTGATAAAGTATAAATATTTATTAGCAATAAATATTTCCAATATTTGCTTTAATAAATCTAGTTGGATAAAATTAAAATTTCATGGTTTATGCCAGGGGTTCTCAACCATTTTTTAAATCTGTGGACCCCTTTGATTGCTATTTTATTTCTGGTGGACACATCAAATGCAAAATGTTTTCAAGGGCCCTTGAAAAACTATTGTGGATCCCCAATTTACTATTTTGTTGCATGGACCCCCAAAAATCTTATATGGATCCTGGTTGAGAACCACTGGCTTACACCATCAAGTATTTCAGCACCCACTTTATTCTATTTAGTTTAGTTCACTATTGCCCTGTATCTTTTTTCACAAGTATTGGCATGATAAAGATGTTAAGGAAAATTGATAAACCATTAGTTTTGTAATATTCTACTAATATCTGTTTTGTCCTTATTCAACATTGGCTGTATGTTATATTATCTAGGATGCCCTCAACATTTTAATTATCGAATCTCATTTAATCATGTATTGATTCAGTACTTTGTCATTTGTTGATTTTTACTGTGTTAAAGAGTTTTAGTGCTTTCTCTAATGGTTTTATCGTATGATCTAATGACATTTAGTAAATAATGACGATGGTAATAATCTTATAATTTACATTGTATAATCAAGTTCAATTAAGATGAAAGTTACTGCCCTTACTTTTAAAACTGCCAAATTATTTCATGAACCACATGTATACATCTCTCTCTCTCTCTCTCTCTCTCTCCATCTTTGCAGTTTTCTATATAAAGATGAGTGAAATGGTTTCATATTGTTGAAGCAAATATTTTACAGCTTAATGCTCTTATTGTTGGCTAACTTGTCATTTGTGGGAGTAGCATATTTGAGGTAAACTCTAGAATTTGAATAAGCTGATGATGGTTTGTGTTGAGACCATTTAGTCATGAGAAGAATCCTTAGAAGGATTTACTAAGTTCAGTTGCTACGAAGATTGAAAAATCTAACATGAAAGGCTCTTGTTTGAGAGGAAGATAAAGTAGTGGTGTCATTTTGATGAAAGAAACATTTCTCTGCTCTCTCTCCTTCAGTCACATGAAAGGACCTTTATAGCAATGAAACTTATTGAATTGGTATGGACTAAGCATTGTGTGTTAGATTAGAGGGTTGCTGTACAGTCAGCGTAGCTATGTCATTGATACAACTGATATATAATATTTGAAACATTTTGATTCAGCTCCCTGTGACTTAGAAGTTTCATGCACCTCTAAATGGGAGCTTGCTTCTTTCAGGCTTGACAACTGATGCTGGTGGGTTTACGTCCCTGTAACTTAGCGGTTCGGCAAAAGAGACCGATAGAATAAGTACTAGGCTTACAAAGAATAAGTTCTAGGGTCGATTTGCTCGACTAAATGCGGTGCTCCAGCATGGCTGCAGTCAAATGACTGAAACAAGTAAAAGAGTAAAGAGAGGGATTGGTCAGTGCCTAAAACATTGAGCAAAGACTATAAGTAGTGATCCTGATACACGCCACAAAGAAATGATCAGGCTAAGAAATAATCTACTGTGCAACAACTATTCAGAAAATATACTATCCACTCCTGTTAGGAAGAGGAGAGAGAGGATGAAGCCCATAAACTGAGCACAGTCTGTCTACCCTATGTCAAAGGCTTCATACAAAAGATATGCGGTCCATATGACATCAGGACAGTATTCAGAAGTAATACAACACTTTTCAAATATCTTCTCTGAGTAAAACTACACATGGAAGAGAATATTACCAAAAACTGCATGTACTTTATCCCATGCAGTTGTTGTAGGTTATACAAAGGTGAAACATTCCACCCACTTAAAGTGAGGGTAGAGGAACATCGTAAAACTGTGACATGAGGGGATGTTGAAAAATCAGGTATAGCCGATCATGTATGGGAAAACGGAGACCACCTCCCACTGTAGTATGAAGTTAAAATAATGGACAGAGAACATCACTGGAAAATACAAAAATTAAAAGATGCTGCACATATGCTAGGACACAATAACCTCCTTAGCAGACTTAGTGCTGATATGAAAGTAATATGGGAACCAGTGTTAAGAAAAGATAAAATACTAGGTTTATAAGCCCTAAAATTCACTCTATAATTGCCCACATGCATATAGCATAGTGGATAAGAGTGCGGGCTACTAACCCTCGGATTCTAAGTTCAATCCCAGGCAAGGACTTGAAAAATAATATCAAAAAAAAAAATAACATCAGTAACATATCTTAGGAATGAAAGCAGTTGTTTTCTGACCCCCTAGTTGCATTTAATGACATATGTAATTCTCCTTTTGGTGAGACATTGCAAACTGCTGTTCATATTAATTTTATATATATACATATACACACACTTCCAAAAAAAAAAATAATATAAGGTAAAATTCAATAAAACTATGATTCTCACATTTAATGTACTCAGCATTAAATGAATTTTATTTTATGTTATGAAATTCCAGTTAGATGCACAAAATCACGAACATTATTTGGTTTGAAGATATGCAAATTTCATTCAGTTTATTATATTTAAATTTGATAAATTCATTAATTATTTTAAAGTTTATAACAATTTATATTGACTTGGCATATTTTTATTTCTAGGATGCCAATTCCTGCTGGAGATGCAGTTAAGGGTAAAAGCATTTTTGTCAAGCGCTGTGCTCAGTGCCATACAGTAGATTGTGGTGGAAAGCACAAAACTGGACCAAATTTGTCTTGTCTGATAGGACGTAAAACTGGCCAGGCACCTGGCTTTGCTTACACCGATGCCAATAAAAACAAAGGTAAGTGTTACTGGAGAATTCTTGGCTCTTTACTAAGTGTTCTGACAGTTCTGTGAATATATAATATATATGTGTGTGTTGTTTATTGTATGTTTTAGCAAAATTGGCCTCTATTTGTAAGTCATGCGTTAAAATTTCACCTATCTGATTCAGTCCTATGAAATGGTGTACCATATCTCAACAAATGAAATGAGAACTTATTAGTACTTCCTTAGTACGCAAAATGTCATACAACGTCAGGAAGCATGACGAATAAAATTGGAAAATAGGATGGGCAATGGGAAATTACATAAGTGGCATTAAGCTTGCCATATGGAAAAAAAAAATATGAAATTTGAATGGAAATTTAGTAATTGTTATAAACTCTGAAAGGAAGGGGACATAATTGCTAGAAATGAATTAGTGACAGACCAACTATTGCTTTTTCACTGAAACCAGTAGACATATTACTCACTTTGTATGAAAAGTCTTGAACTAAATAGTACTTTGAGGTTTGTTGACATTTTCTATCAACAAAAAAAATAAGAAAAAAATCATCCTCTAGTTCTCTGTTTTCAGAGACATGGTATAAGGAAACCTGTGAGGGTTAATGACAGAAAGAGAATCTAACTGTAAATATTATGTGTACTCATTCAAACTTGTGCTGGCATGGAAAAAATGAATGCTAAATAAGCAAATATTGATATATGCAATTTTAATGTCCATTTTTACCTTGCCTGCACTTCCAAGCAAACCTGCTCTGCACAGCAAGTTGCTAGTCATCTCTGCCAATTTATTCACTCTTTTTAACATTTCATAATATTCTTTTTCTTTCTATTAGAAATATTCTGTTTAAGAATCTTAGTAAATGGTGTGTAACAAAATTATTGACTTTCTTTTTATCTGTATTTTCTAGGTATTACTTGGACAAGGGAGACTCTTTTTATTTATCTGAAGAATCCCAAGGAATACATTCCTGGCACAAAGATGATATTTGCAGGTATTAAGAGAGAAAAAGAACGAGCTGATGTTATTGCCTATCTGGAGGAATGCTGTAAATCATAATGACAATTGACTTAGTGATCTCAAAATAATAGGATTAGATAATAAAATAGGCAAAAATATAATTTGATTTTGTTTGGTTTGTATGTCTCATAAAATATTGTAAAAATTACATTCTAAGAACATTGCAGGAAAATATCACAGACTATATTCAACCTTTTCTTTTTAAAACCATTGGAAAAAAAAAAAAAGATCTCGGAGTAACTGCATATATCAGTATTGTGAATAACAGTATATGTCATTTATAGTTGATCCCTCTATCTAGAATCAACAGAAGCCAACTTTGAAAATTCGATTTACAAGATTAAATTAAGCCTGAGTATAAATTAACCCAGCTCTCACTCAAGACCCTACTTTGTGATCATTTGATTATAAATGATACCCATTGTTGTTTAATCCCAGATCATCCCTGAACAAACAGATCTGTTATGGAAAGCATCCCAGCCATGGTCATTGTCTTTGTAGGGGCATAAAAACTTCTTTATTTACTCAAAATTCTATCAGTTAATTATCTCTCAAATGTATCAGAAAAATATTTCTAAATGCATAACAAATAACTGTTTTATCCTTGTGTGTATTTTTCCTCTACAGCTATCCATTATAATTTCATATTCCAGATGTGGAAGCAAAACTTGGAATCAAAGGGCCTTAACCCTTTAGCACTCTAACTGGCCAATCTGAGAAAGTGGTGTTTGTATGTAGAAGATACACAAGAACCATAAAGACTACAAATGCTCAGGAAATGGATTTAACTCAAATGTCCCTAAGGCTCTTTAGAGATAGTGGATAATTTCTGCTACCTAGGGGGCCTAATTAGCAGTGGGGGAGGATGTACTGAAACTATAATTGCTAGATTAAGGATAAGATGGAGAAAATTTAGTGTTTTTTACTTTTGTTGGCAACCAATGGTCTCTCTCTCCAGGTGAAAGAAAGATTGTATGAAGTGCAATGCTACATGTTAGTGAGACATGAGCCCTGAATGCAGAGGACATGTGAATACTAGAGCGGACTGAAGCTAATATGCACTGCTGGATGTTCATTGTCAGTGTATATGTACAACAGACTATTAGTGTATTGAGAGATAAGTTAGGCACGAGAAGAATTACATGCAATTTGCAAGAGAGAAGACTGCACTGGTTTGTTCATGTGATATGTATGAATAAAGAAGTACTAATCACTTAAAGTAGATGGAATGCATGGAAGAAGGAGAGCCAAAACATAAGACAAAGTACTGAAGGCCAGTCTCAAGACACTGAGCCTTACAAACAAGATGACAAAAGGGCGGAAATATCTGGTGCCTTGCTGTACTCAAGAAGACCTGTTCACCACAGCAGAATTGATATCCCAAACCACCTTATGCTTGTCTGTGAGGGGCTCTGTCCCATGCACACCTGTATTTTATCTGCCCCATACCCACCTGCATTCTCTCTGTCCTGTTAAATATTTCCCCTAACACCTATCACTTCTTTATCACCTGAGAGCAGAATAGGTGTATACTACATTCCACTGCTTCCTCAGTTACCTCCTCCTTCTCCTCCCTGAACCACTTTCATTTCCCATTATCTTCCCTGCCTACTGTCTCTATCAGTCACCTTTCTGTGCCTTCTCGCCTTTATGCTGTTCTCCATCATTAACACCTTATTTGCTATCACCCTCAGTGTCCTCACATACCTACCACAACCCCTGTCCTTGAGCCTCTCCTATATTTCATGCCATCATTTGCCTCAGGCACCTCTATCCTGCCTACCCAACTTGTCTAAACTTCTGTATCACCATGCTTATTCTCATTATCCCCAATGTTCTTCGAGGGCATGTTCCAACACATCTTTGTCACCATCTCTTCCTTTCTTTTTCAACTGAAGTATTCATGTATCTACTCAACAACATGACACCTACTCCTGTCCCTCTATATCTTTTAATCTCCCATCAGCTGGTGCACTGTCACATCTCCACCTCTCAGCTGAGGTGGTTTTTGTCCTGCAAGTTACTTGGTGGCCTGGTCAGTGCTGGTGCCATGTAAAAAGCACCTGGTCACTCTAAAATGGGTGTCATTAGGAAGAGCATCCAACCATAGAAAACCTGTCAAAACAGACATTGGTGACTGATGCTGCTCTTGGCCTTACCAACTTCTGTCAAACTATCCAACCCATGCCAGCATGGAAAACAGATGTCAAATGATGATGATATAAAAAGATTTCCTACCTACTCTGATATATTTACAGATTGCTGTAAGGCTAACTAATTTGTTCAATAGTTCTGAGTTTATATTAGCCGTGTAATTGCTTTACTACGCTTAAAAGTATTTCTTTTCCTTGCTGAATTTACAGGTTGTTTTATAAGGATATTTAAAAGTATTACGACAGAAAGGTAAAAATACTTTAAAATATATTAAGTTCCACATGAAACTGGTGTAATCAGAAAACATTAAACCATAGCCACTGTGATGGAAACTGGTGTCAGGAGATTTCAGGTTAAAAAGTTTGATATAGTATGATTAAGTGTTGAATTGGTTGTATTGCAGAGATGATGATAACAAAAAGTCAAGAACCATTTCAAGTTCTTGTCAATATCATTGACATTCACTCTTGAAATCAGATTGTTACCATTAAGTTTAAAGGTTCCAGTTCAAGTATTTTAATATAACTTACCTTTATCCAACTGCAATTTAAAATTAAGCATTCTACATATAGATTATGGGTTACCATAACTGAAAGTTCTTTTAATATTTTCTTCAGATTGTTAAATGAACTGTTCAGTAAAGAATGGGCTTTTTTCATAAGCTTACATTTCATTGTTGCTGTTGTAAAAATGTGTGAGATCAACTGTGCTTTTCATTCATCCAGGATTGATCAAATAAAATAACCAGCCATGTTCTGCAGCATTAGAGGTATTTCCTGGTTAATAGTTTAGGCAGTCAAAAAACCTCACTAGTGATGGCACCCCACCCCACTTAAAAACACCCAATACACTCTGTAAAGTGGTTGATATTAGGGAGAGCATCCTGTGATAGTAATCATACTAAAAGATGAGGCACTGGAGCAGCACATGGTCCTTGAGTCCATTGGATTTTGTTGAACTGTCCAACCCATGTTAGCGGGAGAGCAAACATGATAATGATTAAAGACCTCTAGTGTGTTGGTATTTAAAGGATCCAAACAATATTTTTGAGATCAATAAAAGAAATGCACACAGTCCAGTCAAAAAGACAGAACCATAAGATATGTTTTATCCCTCACACCATACACAAACATGTATGCTTACGCACATTCTGTCTAACACATACAATCAACTATATCACCTCTCTCTCTCTCTCCTGCTTCTTCTCACTCATTTCTATGGAACTACATAAATATAGAACCAAAAAAAAAACTAGAAACATCAATGACAGGCCTGGAGCAGAGAGGAGGGTATAGCAATGAAGAGTTTGTAAATGGCTTCAAAGGACTTCCAGCAATATAACTGATTGCTTACATAACCAAATGATTAATAAAGAAGTGAAATAGAACCATTGCATATTTTATTATCAGCATAATAATCCTTGTGATGTTTATATGACAACAGAACGTAGCAGTCCTATAGAGGACGATGTTACTGTTGTTTTAACCCACAGTTTGTGTCTGTATAGCATTTAAAAGGGAGGTCATCACTCCCATTTTTAGCCTTGCATGATACAGACCTAGGTTTCTGGATGTTTTCCATCCTCAGTATGAGACAACCACAAGCTAGTGACGAAAGCTCTCTCCACTTGCAAATACTATACTTTAGGTGACACACAGTCGCTGATTTTATTTTGAGAAAAACAACTTGTTTTAAATCTCTGAGCAAGAGTAGCAGTGCCGAATAGTATTATATGCCAACAGAATGTGGCAGTAGTATAAAGGACGATGTTACTGTTGTTTTAGACCCAAGAAAACATCTTTTCTAGCTGGCTATCAACATAGTTTGTATCTATAGCATTTGTATCATCCCTGTCTCTAGCCTTACATGCTTACATGATACTCACAGACCTAGGTTTCTGGACTTAATACATCCGCAGTGTGAAACAACCACAAGTTTGTGACAACAACAACAACAAAAAAAAGAAAAGTAATACACTACTACTGGAATCAATGCTGAAAATTATGTCAGCAATTACTCTGGTAGAATGGGATTATCTACTTAGCTGGCACCTTGAATCAAACTTTAGAATGGAATATAAAAAGAAAATATAGAAGCGGGAAATTGTGGCAAGAGTCATGTTTTACCCTGTGAGAAGAGACTTGACACAAACCACTATAAATAGTAGCAGTCTGAGAGACAGACTAGGTGTTTATTGTAGGAAGTCGTAAGGTGTTGTTTTGGTAATTTGTTGGTTCGTGGAGAGTTTATGGATTGTTATGTTGTTACCTTGCTTCATTATGTGTTTTATTATTACATGGTTATAGTGTAAAAAGTTTCATCATAATTGGCAATACAACAAAAATAAAGAATTATTAATAGGAAATAAACACTTTTAGCATCTCTATCTCTCTCCCACCATGCAGGCAATGAAGGAAGTTCTGTGTAGTAGCTCAGCTATAGAAATAACAGTTAAATTTCTTTCAAATCACATCACGATTTCAAAGGAAGGACCTCTGGATCGTCATAGAATGTCTGAAAGAAAAAGATAGAAAAACCAAATGGTCTGGAATACTTTTGTTCAAAGCTCAGCAGCCACTCTCTTGCTATCCTAACCAAAATTGAAAACTTAAGTCTTAGAATACACGAATGTACTCATGATATTTGAAGATATGATACTGAACTATGTGTTGGCCATTGTTTTGTTCTCCTTCTGTTAGCAAGGACTTCTCCCATTTCACCCTCTGCTGAAAAAATTCCTAGTTCAATGCTCATTGTATCTTCTTTCAACTAGGGTGTTTGACTGCCATTTCTAACGGTGTTTCAAGTACGACTGAAACCTGTATCGCTGTTTAGTTGTTGATCAGTCTTGAATCAACAGAATTGTTGATTAATAGTCGAAATGCTTTTAATCCCAACGTCTTGAGTGCAGGGAGCCCAGGCCACGTTACCCAGTATATCCCTTTTAAGACTGTTGGATATCATTTGAGGGAGATTTGGCTGTTTCTTCAAACAAACAACAATTATATAGAGGCTTGCATGTTTTATGAAATTTATTTCTCAGGTGGAACAGAGTTATGCACCTTGAATAACTACTAGCCAATTCATTCTATCAGATTTCATTTCAGTCCATAGATTTCTATTTCAAAACTTAAATTAAAATGTATAAACCAGACACAAAATAGGATATATATATATATATGGAGAGAGAGTGAGATCAAATTGCCTGACAATGTGTGAGATAAAATCGTGATGTCATAGGAGAGAAATGTGTCTGCATGGATGATGATTCACCATAATCAGCTGCTACAATGGTAAATGTGATGCCTTAGATAGAAATAATTACAGAGGTATTAAATTGGACCCATCTTTAGACGATAATAAGAAATGGAATGCCATGAAGAACAAGCTGGTTGAAGGAAACACCGTTAGAAATGGCAGTCAAACACCCTAGTTGAAAGAAGATACAATGAGCATTGAACTAGGAATTTTTTCAGCAGAGGGTGAAATGGGAGAAGTCCTTGCTAACAGAAGGAGAACAAAACAATGGCCAACACATGGATAATCCGGGTGGGGTTGAGAGAGAGAAACTCGTACCTGGTTTGTAGGAAGAATTGTTATCTGTGCAAATTCTAGATAACATTGACTGTTAAATATACTTCTTGCATGTAAAAAGAAGAAAATTCTCCTGGAAAGCTGTGTCTTAGAAGGACAAGGTCGTAATTTCAGTTACAAAATGATGTGCAGTTCCCACCTGAAAATGGCACCAAAATTTTGGTAGAGAAGACAATATGGTGATGAGAGAGACATCAGTGGTATGTTCTTACACAATGAATGGCGGTTTAGCCATGTAGACAAAGTTGGAAAGGATAAAAAGGAAAGCATGTATTCACAGATAAAAAATTCATCCGAGGAAGGTCACCATTTTGAAAGGAATTGTAGTCTAGAATGTTGTGGTGTGTGTGCTGCATCGGGGTCACCATTTTAGATGGTCATAGTCTCACGTTGTGAAACCATCTAATGATGACTCTGTTCAGAAGGCTGTAATATGTCATTTGATGAAGGAACATGGTACAATGAATTCAAAAAACAAAGCTGTAACTTTAAACACCTTTATTCAAGGTCTCAAATATACACAAGTTGAATAATAATGGAAAGAGTTTGATGAACATGGCCTTCATTTGTTAACTCTTCAGTGCATTATCTCATGTCTGTTTGGTGTCTGCTAGCTGCCGCATGTGTATGAAAGGTAGCTTGGTCATGTCTTTATGCTCCAGCATCTCAACGCAAAGGAGGAAGGGGTAAGTGTCCGAACCATAGTGTTGCATGTTCCCTCTAGTGAACAGCTATTTTGGCAGTCACCCTCAAGGGAGATAACTGCACCTACAGCTTTTTATTTTGGTCTTCCACAGAGATCAGCTGATTCAATGGAATTAACATTGAAATCTGCCAATTCATCTCACTGAAAATCTCTGAAAGACTTACTAGAGATACAATATTTAAGCAGTAACCAAGGGATACAACTATCAACATCTTAGGGCTGATGTTCAAATATAAATCTGTAGAATTTAACCAACGATATGCTGATTAACATCATATGTGTAACTTCTATTCTGCTGTCTGAATCACAGACCTGTGAAGGCAGTACTAATGCCCAGGAAAGCTGAATGTTGCAGTATTTTGACTGAAGACAAAACAATCTTAAGCTGCTGGACTGAACATTTCAACAACTCCTTGAACAGACTATCAGCAGCCTCTGATAAATGCTGTGTTGATCTTCCCACATTCCTCAAGTAGTTGTGAGTGTCAGCACCTCTGAATCAAAGAAACTGGACACTGTCATCTGGCAGAAGTGTGACAACAAGGTTCCTGATTCTGAATCTATCCCTGCTGAAATGTACAAACAAAGAAGATTAGCCTTGAAAGCTCATCTCTGTCAACTGATCATAATATAAACCTCAGCAACAACTATGCAAACACCAGTAACTCTCACAAGCTCGAACTATTATGTCATAATAACATTGGGTGCAATTGTTTAGACAAAATATCATATCCACTTTCTAGTCGATGTCTAGCAGTAAATGTGGTTTACAAATGTGATGTTGTAACAGAGACCAATACTTACACTTATGTCGGCTGCTCCATAAATCTCAAGGCGTGCTTACATAACCACTATTCTTCTTTAAATCAAGACATAAGGCTGGCAGGGTCTCTCTAGCCATGAAGATTTGGAAGCTCAAGTACAACAATGTTAAATTCGATTTGAGTTGGAACATCATTGGGGTTGCTAAACCATACTTAAACAGCAAATAAGGATGCAGGCTTTGCTGCATGGAGCTGTTTGAAATTTTTGCAGAGATCAAATGGTGAAATTCTACTAAATAATAGACTAGACCTTCGTCTTTCATGTATACATAAGCCTACCTACATGTTTAAATATTTTAAGGACATTAAACAACCTCTATAATAGCTCCTAACCTAAGGCCAATCTAATTTACTCCCTCTATTGTTGACCCAATAGTTGATCAATCTACCTATTTGTTTCTATATTGTAGGAACTAACCATTCTATTTGTAGGGTACTCAGTATTATGTAATAGTGGTAGCAAAGATATCTCACCTAGAAACAGCAACCTGCACACCCTAGCCAGTTCTTTTCCAATTTTACTAGGTAAGTAATCCTTGCACCAAGATACAGTTATTTGTTCTGCGCTTGTTAAATAATAGATAGAACATACTATCCAAACCTCTTACGAGTGAGTACTCCACTATTACTAACACTACAATTCCATAAAAGTATGATCTTATTATTCAGTTGCCTTCGTACCCTTACCCAACTTTCAACCAATATCCACAGAATACCCCTAAATTCTATGTACTTCTGCCCCCACCTCCCTTTGGCCTTTAGCCATAGCCAGCGAATCCTAAACCTTGACCCTATGCCTGATTGGTTTGTATGCTTTAATTTTTCTTCACCCTTGTGGTATTAAGTTGAAGCTGTGGTGAAGGCAGAAGTGGGAGAGTGGGTAGGCCTTGTCATGAGTCCCTGAGGACAGAAGTGCTGAAGAGAGCATGTGCAGCAGAGACAGGAAGAGGGCAGAGTGCAGCCAGACAGCATGAAGTCAAGATGTGTGTGTACAATCAACAGAAGGAAATGACTACTTGGGTGGTGAGAGAATGTTCACTCCAAATCGACTGGTAAGAAAGCCTCAATTCTCCTTTTTCCTAATTTCCCCTTCATACCACAAGCTATTTTGGCTCATTGCATAGCATCCAAAAAAAAACCCAATCTAATGTCCATGGTAAAATATGGCATTGAAAATTAGACTTGGCAACATCATGTTGAGACCATTCTCCGGCCAAGGCGATGTGGTGTCCTGGATAAAGGAGGTGAAGCTAGTAGCAAAATAGCAGAGGATACAAGACATAGCCAGCCTCCTACCGTTGTATTTAGAAGGTAGTGTGCTGAGCTTGTATCTAGAGATGTCAGAAGATGATCAGCAAAAGATTAAAAAGATCGAGGAACAGCTGAAAGTTGCTTGCATGGAGGGAGCCTTTAAGGTGTATAGTAAGCTCAGAAGCATGAGGTAGACCAGAAAACAGGTCGATGACTATGTGAGTGAGATTAGGAGATTGGTGGCTTTAGCAGGGATTTCCTGCAAGGCAATAAAGAGTGTTGTGAGGTTGGCCTTTGTGACTGAATTTCCTGATCACATCTCAATAAGTTTGTAGCAGCTGCTGGGTATCCACACCATGCCCTGTGAGCGAGTTGATAGATCAAACTTGTGTCATGACTCAGAACAACACACACAAGACTTTGGTCAGCCTGAGGCTAGAGTAGAAGACACTTGCCAAAGGTGCCATGCAGTGGGACTGAACCCAGAACCACATGGTTGGGAAGTAAGCTTCCTACCACACAGCCACTTCTACACCTTATATATATATATATATATATATATATATATATATATATATATATATATATATATATATATATATATATATATATATATATATATATATATATATATATATATATATATATATATATATATATATATATATATATATATATATATGATATAAATAATATATATATTTATGCACATATATATAAGCATATATAGGTACAGGACGTCACAAAACGTAAACAACATGAAATACGCAAACCTGGAATATGAACTTTTGTATGTGAAGAATGAAAAAAACAAATGGAAAACAAGACAAGTAACATAAAGAACGACCCTTCATCAGTTGTCGGCTGTTCATCTTTTCCACATTTTGAGTCTTGTTTCCATTTGTTTCTTTCGTTGTTTGCATACAAAAGTTTGTATTCCATGTTTACGCATTTCATGTTGTTTACATTTTGTGACATCCTGTACCCCTATATGCATATATATATATACATATATATATATATATATATATATATATATATATATATATATATATATTTATATAATGAGCAGAGTTGGATCCAAGATAAAATCCCACAAGGACAAAACCCCTTATTTTTTGTTTTCCTTCTTTTTTTACTTGTTTCAATCATTAGACTGCAGCCATTCTGAGGCACCACCTTGAGGAATTTTTAGTTGTCTGTATTGATCCTAGAAAGTTTTTATTTTCTTACTTGTTTCAGTCATTAGACTGCGACCATGCTGGAGCACTGCCCCGAAGAATTTTTAGTCACAGAAAAAATCAGCATTTAAAAAAATTGAGATTTAAAGTCTTTTGTTTTCTTCTCTCTGCACATTAATGAGAATGAGCTGACCCTTTGAACTTTCTCTGGTTGTTGAAGGTCTAACAGAATTATGGCGCCGAAGGCTAGTCATTCAAACATACATCTTATCATTTCTATCTTTCTTAAAATTTTTTGAAGTAAATGCTTTCCCTTTTGTTAGAATTCAGGCAATATGTACATTGAGTAGTAAAGAGTCTTGTGTTCTGTCATTCTACTTATTTTCAATTGAACATATTTTTCTTTACTTAAAAATTGGAACTTTGGAAAATAAAAGTTTTTTTTACAACCACAATTTCTGTTTTTGTTTATGTGAAATTATAAAAAAATTCAAGAGATTTGGCTATTGTTTCTAGCAAGTGGAAAGACCTTCTTGGCTTAACTTCATGTGCTGGTTGAAAATTACGTAAAAAAAAATTCTTGGGTTGATACATTCAACTAAAAATTCTTCAAGGCGGTGCCCCAACATGGCCGGAATCTAACGATTTAACAAGTACAAAGAGAAAAAAAAAAAAGAAGTATATCACTGAGGTGGTTTTGATCAGGCTTAAAAAAAATTCTGGGTTCAATACAGTTGTCTAAAAATTCTTCAAGATAGTGTCCTGACATGACTGCAGTCTAATAACTGCAATAAGAAAAAAGGAAAAAAAAATTCTGGGGTTCAACAAAAAAATTCTTCAAGGCAGTACTCTAGCATGGCCACAGTTTGATCACTGAAACAATTAAAAAGGGGAAAAAAACTAAGAATATAACCAAGGGGGTTTTGTCCACTTTCACACTTTAACTATGGGGGTTTTGTCCTAGGGGAGGGTTGTCCAAGTGGGGTTTTGTTGTACTCAAGCAGAGCTTACAGAGAGAGCCTCTACGGTCATTCAACCCATCAGGAGTAGCAGCAAAATCTCTCTCAAGTTACACACTTGTTATTTGTTTCCTGTTTACTTTGATAAGAACACACCTCATATTTACAGTGACATAAATAAACAACACATTATATGACATAGTTCTATATACATCCAAAAAGACAGAATGGTCACAGCTATGACTGACTGATCAGACTTGATGTGAAGTTAAAAATAATTTTTTTAAAAATCCAGTACATTCCAATTTTATTCAATCAACTTATAATTAAAGGCCTTCCAGCCATGACCATCTTTTCTATATCCAAAACTTCTTATCTCCTGTAATTTTCATTTCCATTTTATTTTATAAAAATATAAAATTACAATAACGTCATTGTAAGTATGAGGTATGTTCTTATCAAAGTAAACAGGAAATGAATAACCAATGGAAAAATGACAACAGAAGAAGACAAGTTAATATAATTGGTAACAAAGAATTTTTCACACAAGTTACTTTAGAGTCTCTTTTGCTTTACTTTCCTGCACTGCTGTAAAATACAGGAGCAGAAAGAATTTTTCACATAAACTTCCAAGTTACTTGATAGTCTCTGCACAGCTGACCTGTCAAAGTGAGTTTTTAATTTAGTTTACACTTTCTGTGTTGATTTATTTTCTTTTATATCTGTCCTTTACTCTCTCTCTCTCTCTCTCTCTCTCTCTCTCTCTCTATTTTATTTAGAACTATGAGTGACCAAAAGAAACAATGTCCATAACCTACCTCCTTAGATAGTATATATTGAAATTTAAGCAGTGATTTTACAAACTAAATATATTGCTTAAATTGGGTAATCAGAGGACTTAGTCAGGAGATGTGATGGAGCAACAATGGCCCTTTTTTTCAGGTCTTGGAAACTACTAATGTAAAGGGACATTGGTTGTCTTTAAATCTGGCCCCAATACTTACAATACGCTCAACTCCACTAAAGAAACTCAAAGGCCTAGTGGTGGCAAGGAATTAAGTCTTCCGTCCCAAAACAGGAGTCTGATGGATTTCCACATAGTTTTAGCACATACAATTTAATTCATAAGGTACAGCTCAGGAAAAAGCGAATAACACAGTGGGGCCACACAGAATTTTTGATCCTGAAACCAAATGAAATGACAGTTTATTTCCTGTTTACTTCTCGTAAAAACACCCTAACATTTACAATGACAGCAAAAGTAAAATAGAATGAAAAATTATTTACAATATCAAAGTGGTATTCCATTTTTATCAACCAAATGACACGAAACCAAGATATTATAGGAGAGCATATAAACATTTGTGAGACTGCTTTTGTTTCTAAAGAACATAAATGATACAAAGAAAATGTAGTTTCAATTGAGAATTGTAGTTTAATTGTGACTTGGTATAGCTGAGAATTTATTATGACATGACAAAATTTGCAAAGGAATTATCTTACAAGTCTACATCAGTGGCATATGGTAGATAATATAAAAAAAAGTTATGATCAACATTATAAGACCAACTTGTGGGTGTTGTTGTTTGCTCCAATTCAGCGACAAAATTTGCAAAGGAATCATTTTACAAGCCTACATGAGTGGCATATAGTAGATATCAAAAAACAGCATTATAAGGTTAACTTGAGGCTTTTGCTTGGCCCCAGTTCAGCCTTGATCAAGCTAACACAATGGCATAGCATGGGGTGTGGAATGTATGGACCGCACAGGATGGTCACATTGTGTTTCCTGTAGTTGAGAGTATGTTAAATTTAAGGAAAGGGACACCCAATTTCAATACATAATGTCCCAAAACTATCAACTCCACTGAGTTTGACCTCTGATTAAAGATCTTCCAGCCTTGACCATCCTTCTTATCAAACAATATACTAAGGTTACATAATGATGTGTCCGTCCTTTTTAAGATGATAGAGTATTATTAATTGACAGTGGAGGCGCAATGGCCCAGTGGTTAGGGCCATCGGATTGCGGTTTCAATTCCCAGACTGGGCGTTGTGAGTGTTTATTGAACGAAAACACCTAAAGCTCCATGAGGCTCCGGCAGGGGATGGTGGCGAACCCTGCTGTACTCTTCCACCACAACTTTCTTTCCCTCTTACTTCCTGTTTCTGTTGTGCCTGTAATTCAAAGGGTCAGCCTTGTCATACTGTGTCACGCTGAATATCCCTGAGAACTATGTTAAGGGTACACATGTCTGTGGAGTGCTCAGCCACTTGCACGTTAATTTCATGAGCAGGCTGTTCCGTTGATTGAATGAACTGGAACCCTCGACGTCATAAGCGACGGAGTGCCAACAACAACAACATTAATTGACAATAAGGTATTAAAATAAATGATAACTAATGTACAATAATTCATTCAGAAAATATGTTGTGCTCCACTTAATGAAATGTAAAGAGTGTTCACATTATTGTCTAAAAATTGATGGAGTATTTCAAGCATGAAAATTCAAATATACTCTTCACTAATAACACTGGTCAACAAAATTTGAACTTTTTGCTGTCCCATGAACTAAAGAAAGTAAACTTTATAGTACTTTTAATGCAGATTTTGAATCTGTTTCTAGAATTTTTCTGTCAGGTATGGTTTTTATGTGACAGAGTAATTAAATTATACAATAAATGTACTATATTAATACAGAAATAAGGCTGACAATTATGATTGGTCAACAGAATAAATGAAAAATTCTGTCCCACAAACAAAAGTAGGTGAACTTAATAGCATTTTATCTGCAGAATTCAAGTGAGTTTTCAGATTGTTTTTGTATAAGTCATAATTTTTCTGTGATAGCATATGTAAATTGTTAAACAATTGCATTTCATGAATTCAAAAATTAGGCTGATATGACAAGGAAACTTGCCTTTAAAGCATAGAGGCGTGTATGATTTTCGATTGCATTTAGCTTCTGGAACATCCCTTTTTAGTGACCAACAATAATCAGCCAACATAGAAACGCTTCACTTTCCTTGGTACTGGGTTTCCATGTTGAGAATATCCTGGTGAAACCTCTCACCGTGCTTGTCACTGACAGCCCCAAAATTTGCAGGGAAAAAGTTCGAGTGAGAGTTCAAGAAGTGGATTTTTATGCTCATATTGCATCTCAAGGTCTTGTATGATATCATAGATCTTTCACAATGTCAGAATAGTTCTCTGCTCTGTGATTCCCACCAAATTCTCTGCAAACTTTCTTAAATGACAGCCACACAGCTTTTTCAACTTCATCGAACCCTTAATCAAACTTTTGGTCTCTCATCAGCTCCCTAATCTGTGGCCCAACAAAAATACCTTCTTTGAATCTTGCATCACTTACTCTTGGAAATTTGGTTTTCAAAGATGTGAATCTCTTACCAGTTCTATTCATACCTTTGATGAAATTCTTCATTAACCCTAGCTTCATATGTAAAGGAGGCAGATAAATTTTCTCAGAATCAGCAAAGGGAGGATTGATGACATTCTAGGAGACAGAGATTGCTTCATCCACACATTCTTTTCATAATGATTTTTCTTCTCCTGACTGTCCTATTCACAGAAAAAGCAACCAAACTTGGTGCAACCCAGCTGCATTCCTAGTAAACGTGCCACAACCTTTAGGTCACTACAAATATTCCACTTATGTTCTTTGTACTTAATTTTTTGCAACAGAAGCTTCATACTCTTATATGTTTCATTCACATTAGCTGCATGGGCCAGAAGAATAGAAGGGAACTAATTTCTATTGTGGAGTAAAACTGCTTTCAAGATTACTTTTGATGAGTCAATAAACAAATACCACTCGTTCGTACTATATTTGTGGTTAAGAGCCCATAGTCCAGGATACATACTACTCTAACTGTCAATTTAAGAATGCATATAATATGATACTCTGAGTGAAGGTGGTGAGCTGGCAAAATTGTTAGTATGCTAGGCAAGACACTGAGTGGAATTTTACTCATCTTTATATTCTAAGTTCAAATTCCACTGATGTTGACTTCACCTTTTATCTTTTTTGGGTCAATGAAATAAATACCAGTTGATCACAAGGGTTGATGCAACCAACTTACCCCTCCCCAAAAATTGCTGGCCTGGTGCCAAAATTTGAAACCAATATGATACTATGAGTTTGGCAAAACAAAAAGTTTCTGGTTTCTTTTTCAATGTTGCAACTTATTAAAGATTTTGACAGAGCACTTTATATTAGGGGAACATAAAATATTCTTCATATATTTACCTATGTCTGTTGCTATAGAGATTCAGGAGTGCTCTTGAAGGATTATTGAAATATATCAATTAACAAGGAATCAAAATGTTAATATTTTTTGTAGATTAGAATTGGATTTTCCAAGTATGGGGGACCCCCCCACCCACCATCTAAATGTGAGTTATCAATCAGGTTGGCTCAGTTGCCTCAAAATTGTTGTTCCTTACAAGAGATTAATATGTTTGTACCATCTAGATCAGTGGTTCTCAACTACTTTTTGCCTGTGAACCACTTTAATGGCTATTTTATTCAGGTGGACCCCTCATAGTTATTTGATGTTTAAAAATCCCATTATATCCCTATAATTATATATTATCAGGTAGTGTATTAAAAAAGTGTTTAAATATTTTGTGTATTGTAGAATTATAAGTAATTTCTTGTGCATAATTTTTAACAAACAAAATCTTCTATGGACCCCCAAAAGCCGTATGGACCTCCAGCTGAGAACCACTGATCTACATAGGTGATTTATTTGAGAAAAGTACTTGAGTTAAAATTCATTTCCCCGCAGCATTTTTCTAGGCTCTTATAAATGGTGCCATTTTCTCAATGTAACCCAGTATGAGCTTTTTTTTTTTGTTTGAGAGACTGAGAAATTTATTAGTTTGCATAGAAACAGGAAAAGGTTGGCATAAAGAAGGGTTTCTGACCTTAGAAAACTCTACCACAAAGTAGTCTCATGTGTCTGAGTATGGAAAAGCAGATGTTAAAACAAGGGTGATGATGACAACAATGATGATGATGATTACAATGATGACAATAACAGTAATAACAATGACAATGATGATGGTGAATTACTTGTATTTCATACAGTTAGAAAGAAAATCAAATTATGAAACACTTAATTAAACAATCCCAACATTTAAAGGATGGTCTATTCATACTGCTTTCTGCTAAGGAACCATAAACATAGGTTTCTCAGGATGTATATTAAGATTAAACATTTGTACAGGATGTGATATTGATGGCAAAGAAGTATGGAACTATCACAGGACCACTAATAATGAGAGGAAGTAACCATATCATTCTTAGACTCTCTCAAAATGGAGAAGTTTATCTGGTTAAATTCCATTTATAATGAGTAGTAGGAAAATGGCAAGTAGAAAGAATAAACATAATGTTGATTTGAATTAAGGTTCAAGTTTAATATACTTGTGTCACCAATGACCAAGCCTTTAGATTCATTTGTATTGTATTCTTGGCAACATCTATCTATTTGTAATAAGAGGTCTAGTCTGGATTTGAAACCTGAACTCTTGGTTCACTGACTTTAAATCTCAGCACATTTGCAATCTGGCGTTTTTAATTTAATTTCTTCTACAGGTGAGTAACAAAACCAAGCATATCCTTTTAATCCTCTTGATCATGTTATTTGTGACTTTTTTCTAATGGACTGCCATAAAGACAAAGACTGGTAATTTATTTGGTGCCTGGCATCAAATCACAGCAGCAGTGATAGAAATGAGCCACTGCAGCTGGTCAGCAATAACAAACACCATTGCCATTGATGGCTACTTTAGTTGGTCACTTATAAAGAGAATTACAACCATTAAGTTGTTTAATGTAACACACACACACACACACACACACACACACACACACACACACACACACACACACACACACACACACACACACACACACACACACACACACACACACACACACACACACACACACACACACACACACACACACACACACACACACACACACACTACACACACTTAATTACAGGGATGCATTTGTGTTCACCAACCGATTTCTTGTTATTGCTTACACAATGTTCCTGGAATTGTTACTGTTAAGCTGACAATTGTAGTTTTTATGAAGATAAACATATTTTAATATTTGAAAGGAAACTTGGGCAATTAGTTGATAGAATCATTAGCATGTTGGGCAAAATACTTAACAACATTTAGTCTGTCTTTACACTCTGTATTCAAATTCCACCAAGGTCAACTCAGCCTTTAATCCCTCTGGGGTTGATAAAATAAGCACCAGTTGAGTACTGGGGTCAATGTAATTGACTTACTACCTCCCCCAAAACTGCTGGCCTTGTACCAAAATTTGAAATCAATTTTTTAAAGGAAATTCATTAATTTATTCTTTCATAGGACATTTTTATTATTTTTACTTCACAACCACAGTCAACATACCAATCCTTGATGCTTACTTCAGTAATTGTAATGTGGAAAAAAAGTATGTTTTTTTTTTTTCTGTTTTAGGAAATCATGAAGCTCATTGTTTTAGCAGTATTTCTCTGCATGGTCATAAATTTTGGTAAGTAACTATAATACAAGTATTTGTTTAGCAGTAGATAAAGTTTCTGGGATAGAGTTATTGAATGTTATATTCTCAGTTTTATTATAAACATTTACAAACTTGTTTTTTTTTCAAAGACAAATGGTTTTGCTCAAAACATTAATTATCTTGTCTCTCTATAGTAGACAAACTTGACTAAATTTATAAAGTTAATTGGTTGACATTTAAGGCAAATTGTTCAAGTGACAGCATCTATATGGAAGAGGGGTTGATAACTCTTTAATTGATAACTGTATTATGCCACCAGGGCTTTCACCAATTTGCCCTCTGAGTCCGCAAAGGTGATCCTCAAACTTGACCTTAAGAATGCTTTTAACTCCATCAGTCGAGACATCAACCTCCACACAGTAAGGGAAAATTGCCCACCACTTTATCACTTTGCTTGGCAAGCCTATCAGGAGCCCTGCTAGACTCTATCTGCTTCTGCAGTCTAACAGGGTGATCCACTTAGTCCTGCCCAATTTGCATTGGGTATTAATGATGTTACCTAGATAGGAGCCGACCTAGAACTAAATGTCTGGCACCTCAATGATGCTTGTTTGGGAAGCCCTCCTGACAAGGTACTTGCAAATGTGAGGACAATGATTGAGGAACTTGGTCAGAGAGGTCTTAGTGTTAACAGCTTCAAATGCAAGCTCTGGCACCTCAACCACCCAGCTTTGCATGAGCAGACTGCTAAACTATTTGTTGACTCCCTCCCCTCAATAGCAATTCCTCCTTCATCAGTGTGGTGCTCTCTTACAGCCCCAATTACTGACCTAGCTTTCGAGTCCATCTTTAAATCCAAAATGGCTAACCTTGAACAACTTTTAAAGCCTTGAAGTGAGCCCCAGCAAAGTCTTTTGATACTTAGGAATTACTTGTCAGTTCCTAATCTATTGTATTTTCTGAGAGTTAGTCCCTCTTACAGATTCCTGTTGACCCTCTAATACTCTAATTACCTAATCTTCAGGAAACTTGAATGCTTTGTCAATGTCAAACTCTCTCCAGACTCTCGCGACCAAGCTGCTTTGCCCAAATGGTTTGAGGGTCTAGGTCTGCGCAAGTGCTCATCGTTATGTCTTCCCTGTTGTTTTTTCTCCATCCACACTTGCTCCCCTTTAGAAGGCAACATTCTCACCTCTCCAGCATGGACTAATTCCAACAGGGAGATGGATGAAGTTCTATTACAGGGGAGAGAGCTGGGTTTGTCAGTTCTGGTTACAGTGGAGGATAGACAGAAAGAGAGAGTATGGGACAGTCTGCATCCAGGTGCCACTTTCAGCTCTCACCTTGATCAATCTGATCAATTTTCAAGGTGTCGTCTACTTTCAGCTAGTGCAAGATTCTCGGGGGACTGGATTGACGCCCTGCCTGTAGCCAACATTAGAGGTCTACTCAGTCTGTCTAGATGATCTCTGCATCTCCGTCACACTCAGAGTAGGAGCTGATATCTGTAGGGGACTTGGATGCTGCTGTGGTAGGCCCCTCAACCCAACAGGTCTTCAAGGTCTGTCTTGCTACCTAAATGCTGGTCGCTTCACTTGTCACACCAAGCTAAACCTAATCCTTAAGCCAACCCTGGCTCGGATTAATATCCCCTCAGTTCTGTTGGGGTTATCCAAAAGTGATGGTAAGAGACCAGATGGTCTTATCCTCTATCCCTGGGTTAAAGGTAGGTGCCTCATTTGGGATGCCACAGTCTGTGACTCCTTTTGTCCCTCCCACATCCTGGATGCTGCAGTTAATGGGAGGGTCACTGCTTCCATAGCCAAATGGAAGAAAACTCTGAAATATCAGGATCTGACAGTGAACTATCTCTTCCAGCCTGTGGCATTTGAGACGTTTGGAGGGACTGGGCCACTAACTGCAGAGTTCTTGTCAACATTGGTAGCTTGCCTCACTGAGGTGCCAGGTGATGCCTGTGAGGGTGCTTGGCCTTCCCAATGTCTAAGCCTCACCATCGCCTGTGGTAATGCTGCAAGCATGCTGGCTTGCTTCAGTAGGTTCCATCAAAACTTGTGGTGTGTGACTAGTTGTTGTGATGAAAAAATTTCCCCACAAATGGTTTTGACACAGTTCTAACAGAAAGATTTGGAAGAATTAGATGAAAGTTCTCTGGTAATCTTCTCCCACGTAAATAAATGCTTATGTTAATTTAAAAATTTGTCACCAAAAGCTTATAAAATGACAATGTTCTAAAAGATGTACATGTTTATATGTTATATATGAAAATAAAAATTTTCCATATACAGACATTAAAAGAAATTCTCAGAAGCAGTGCAACTGCAACACCATTATAGAAAGGACGATTGTGGTCTGCATTGATAAATTTTAGTTCAATAAGTATTTTAAATAAGGTGGTGAGCTGGCAGAATCGTTAACATGCCTGGCAAAATGCTTAGCAGTATTTCATCTGCTGCTACATTCTGAGTTCAAATTCCACCATGGTCGACTTTGCCTTTCATCCTTTCAGGGTCGATAAAATAAGTTACGTAATGGAGGTTTGATGTAATCGACTTAATCCCTTTGTCTGCCCAATGTTTGTCCCCTCTATGTTTAGCCCCCAGTCAGCAATAAAGAAATAAAGTAATTTTAATAAAAAAAAGGGGGAAAATAAAATATATAATATTAGTGCAGTATAAGAAGAAAAGAATCCTATTATTCTGGGCAAGGTCATTTTTGAATTAAATCTTATGGTTCTGATGGATGAATTCTGGGTACATATGTTAAGGAGAAGATGTATGTAGGAATGGAGATGTTGAATCATCTGGAATACTGCAGGCCAACTTAGTTTTGAGCTTTGATAAGTTTTAATTTCTAATACATTTAAATAAAAGTTTCCTGTATCATATCCATTTTTTAATGAAAAATAAATTTAGAGTAAGATTCAACAAAACCACTTTTTAGTTTTAATTTGTTGTATTCTCATTGATTGAGCAGATTTATGATCAAAGACCACTCAACTGTGACCATCAATGGTATATTCAAGCACAGTATATCTAGACCATGTCATTCAGTGTTTCCTTCCTTTTTAAAAAATAGTAGAATGTGATTTGAGAGGCATTTGGTTGTTATTTGCAGCAGGTTGAATAATGACATAGTTACCATCTCAATGGTTCAAGTTTTTGACTCGTGACACTCAGTAACATATCTTATATGTAGTTAACAAACAATTAATGTAACAATATATTACATATTATTACATGTTCCAAAAAATATGCATTTACATTATCTTAACAACAAAATGGAAAATATCTGTTTTAACATTAGAATACCTCAACTTTCTAATTATTATTTTGGTAATAAAAGCTAATTTGCTTTGCATCCTGAATATAACATCCTTCAATGAATTGTGTCTCCGCTTCAATAAAAGATGGCCTTTTGTCTATTCAAAAATATTTTGCAAGAATTTCATCACCTTTAAACTCTACTAATCAATGATGCTATCATAATGTAATAAAAGAAAACATTCCTGTCCTTGATATGATAATAATTCAAATTTTCTCATCTTATTGCTGCTTCAGATACCTGTTTGGGAACTGCAGATGGAAATACCATTTTTAAGAGAGCAACACAACAGTAAGAAATAAGATTTTTAAGCTCTGAAGAATACAATTTTATATTTGAACAATTGTATAATATATTTGAAGATGACAACTTCAATGCGCTTAAAAAAAAGAGTGATAATTTTCCAGATTTTTAACTTTATTTTTAGAAAAGTACATTCAGCTATTCCTGACGTAAATGTTTCTCCTCTCATTAAGGCTTTCCATGTTTTACTATTCTGACTTTTAGGAATGTCTTAGTCTTTCCTACAGAAGGCCTTCTGCAAATACTTGTGTTGGTCTAATTTTAGAAAGGATTCTTTAAAATGTGTTACTTTTGAATAACCTGACTGCCTTTCTATCTGTCTGTCTAGCCATCTATGTCCCATAGATGCTCTGTATCTCTGTCTCTGTCTCTAGCCCACACTTACAAAAAACTAATTTCAGAATATTTGAATATAAAATATGAGATATAATGTTTAAGTATTTTTTTATGTAGTAGAAAATTAAGATAAACCGTCTTGCTTTACATTTATAAGAAGGACTGCTGGAATAAATCACAAGTTATATGGAAATACTGTTGAGAAATTATTCAATACAATTTCAATTTGTTTTTAGTTTGCAAATAGTTTTAAAGAGAATCTTTATTTTAAGTTTAATATATGTCCTCACTTTTGTTCACCATCATCTACATTTTAGGAGGATTTTGAAAGCTGGTGAGAAATTATATAAACGTTTAAGCCCATATCTACTGATTATATGTGGTGAGACTGATGAAGATACTGGTTTGATGTATATCGTAGATGATGCACACATGGGTAATTATTCTTTAATTTTGAAATTTTAGTCAGAAGTTTGCATTTGTTTAGACTATTCTACTATTTTGCTATATTAGTTTAGCTTGCAATATCAATAATTTTTGACATCTATATATAAAACAAAGGATGTGTGTGTGTGTGCATGTTTGTGTGTGTGTGTGCATGTTTGTGTGTGTGCATGTTTGTGTGTGTGTAGTATGTATGTATTTCTACAGTTTTCAACCAATTTTTACCAAACTTTACACACACATTACTTACGTGCCAAGGATAGTCATGGACTATAACATTTTGCCCAGAGTTCCCATGTAATGTGAGAAACTGACTAGGTTTTTCACATGAGTTTTTCTGTAAAAATTGCAGTTTCCAACCGATTCTCTCTCTTTGACTTCTGCAGTGTTCAAACAATTCTCTCCCTTTTCTCTCTCTGTTTATCTCTTTTCTTTCTCATTTACATCCTCTGCAATTCTTTCTCCCTCTTTAAGTCTATGTCTGTTTCTTTCACTCACTCTCTCTCTCTCTCTCTCTCTGTCGTGTGTAAATATCTCTGTCATCATGCTATTTGTATGTTCCCCCTACAACATTACTTATTTAAAATTTTTTGCACTCTGTCTATTTAAATACACTATTTACATTTCCCTCTCTATTGAAAACTGTTGGGATACAGCCGATAAGCCTTCATTACTAACCAATGAGAATTCAACCATGCCACTGAATATTCATGCATTAGAAAAAGATATCCTAAAGTGGCTTAAGTTTGTTCACCCAACCTATTTTCTTCTACAGTTAATATGCTGAAATGGAGTTTGTAATTTCTGTCTACAAATTAACTTCTTTGTGTGATATAATATTGTTGCAATTTTATTCTTTCACTTTTAATTCTAATGTGATAAGAGTATTGTTTCACTTTATGTGTGTGTGTTTGCGTGTTCGATACGTATGAGATAGTAAAGGATGTTTTATATCATGACGACGATGTCACATATATGAGTGTGTATGTATCTCTGAATGTATGTGTGTGGGTGTATGAATGTGTATGTTTTTCTGACTGTGTGTGTATTTCCGCATTAGGTACATTATTAAACACACACACATCTATACATACATATACACAATTAATTCAATAATGGGATAAAAATCTTTTACAAGAATTTTATCAGGAAGCTAGCGTGAAAAAAATTCATAAGGGAAAAAAAACCATCATTTTTTTATTCCCAAGAATATATTTATTCATTTATATTTATATAAGGGCATTACTACAGAATAATGCCACACACTAGACTTCCAATTAAAAAGGTTGGTTTCTTTTAAGAGTTGCTTTTCCTCGCATTCGATAAAAATGTGTTTATTTTGGAAGTCTAGTGTGTGGCATTATTCTGTAGTAATGCCCTTATATAAATATAAATGAAAAATACATATACACATGTCACAACTGATATGCATGAATGTATGTCTGTATGTGTCTCTCTTACTACATGTATGTGACTGTATGTGAGAGTGTATGCGTGTGTATCATCACATTTTGTATATGAATGTGTGCCTGTGAGTGTGTGTGTGTTTCTGCGCCTGTTACATATGTTATTAAATACACACATACATCTACACATACACATGTGATGAGAACAGCTGGAGGTGAAACGCTTGACAAAAAACCATTACGTGGAAGGCCCAAGTTATACAATAATACATATCTAAAGTTCAATTAACAATTCATAATTACTGCAGCAGTTGCAAGGTATTTACAATTTGCTTATATATGGTTAATTTACACTGCATACAAACATATTGACATACTACATACAACTGCTAACAAAAATAGAGATGAATGTATATGTTATTATTATTATTTTTTTTTAGGAATATTATTATTATTATTATTGGTGTCTTGACTGTTTACTTTTGTGAAGAGTTACATCAATCCTTTTAAAATATAATAATAATAATAATAATAATAATAATAATAATAATAATAATAATAATAATAATAATAACAACAACAACTCAGAGAACTTAATTGTAGCAGCCCAAGATCAAGTGATAAAAACAGTGGCACAAATTGTGACAGAATGCCCCAAGTTGGCACAAGAAGAGTATAAGAAATTGAGGCATGACCAGGTTGTAAATGTTTTACACTGGAAACTGTGCCAGAAATGGAGATTTGAAGTTGGAAACACTTGGTATCATCACTAAGTCAAAAGAGTACTGGAGTGGGAGAAATGTAAGATTTTGTGGGACTCACTTATTCAAATGGCCAAGAAGTTAGAAAATAATGAACTGGACATAATAATTATAGATAAGGAAAAGCAAAGTTGCTTACTGATCAACTCAACATGCCCGTTTGAAAAATGAAAAGCTAAAAAAATACAATCCCTTAAAATTTGAAATACAAAGAATTTGGAGTATGAGAACAGTAAAGGTTTGTGTCTATAATAATTGGTGTGTTGGGAACAGTAAGCAGATGGCTGAAGGAAATTGGAATAGAATGCCCAGTAGGGCTTCTACAAAAAGTTTGTCTCTTAGGGACAACAAGGATTTTCAGGAGGGTTCTAAGTACTTGAAAGACTGTTGAAGACTTGTGGATACCTAAGGTTACAGGAAGTAACCCACTACCCACATAAATCCTACCAAGAATAAGACTGAACCTAAGCCAATCCAAAATAATAATAATAATAATATGTTGCTCTCTGATCATGAGCAGAAGTAGTGGGGGAGGATCATAGTCATGTGTTGAGAGGAATTCTTTGGGGTTTGAATAATTGTTAATAATAAATGCTCTGATGCAGTACCAGGTGTGGCTTCTGATTTTAGCTGATTGGAAGTGTTATCATGTACATGTTTTGTCTTGGTATAAAAGATGGGCTACAGCAAATATTCTGCTCAATACCACAAATTTGCTTGTCAGTTGTCTGACCTTAACCAGTTGAGCATGTCCATATGTGCATCTCTGATCATGAGCAAAAGCAATGGTGGTAGTGGTGGGGGGCATCATAGCCACGAGTTGAGAGGAATTTTGAATAATTCACCTCTGGAAACATGGGTGTTTTGTTCAACATCCTTAAACAACTCTTATTCAGGGACCTTTAGAGTGGAATAGGATATTTGACCTGAAGAAAATTCTAACTGGGCCCCACCTGGTCATGCACTGCTTACTTCAAAATGAGATCACTATGTCGCATACATATGGTTGTGATGCATGTGCCTGGTATACTGGTATACCCTTATCAGATGGGTAGTCATGATGGGTATACTGGGCTTTGTATATTTTACCCCAGTGTTACTTTGATGGCATGTACTGTTCTCTCACTCAATGATGATAATAATAAATGATGGATGACAAAGGGGTGGGGGTAACCAGCAGTACAAATGAGGGATGAAATATGTGCAATTCTATTCTCATATAATTACAGCAACTAAGAAGATAGTGCCATAGTTAGAAGTGTGATGGAGGAATGGAAGTGACAAAGATAAGTTATTGGGAAGGTTTAAAGACTTGGGTGCAAGGGGTAGACACTGATATAAACAATATATAGGGTCATCCCATAAATAATGTGGTTTTTTTCAATTGCATGAACTAAAAGTTGGAAGGGGACAGGATAAACTGCATCAACTTGCTGTAAAAGCAGGTAGTAACTTATCTTGTACTTATTCTCAGTGCAAGTTTTGAAGAGTGCAGTTTGATTTTAATGGTTATTTTTTTCAAAGCTATAATGGTAGTGACAAAGGAGCATATTCAGCTTATTTCGCTTTATGAGTTCAATAAAGGCACCAACACAATGAAAAGTGTGAGGAATATTAATGCAGTATATTAGGTAGGGGAGCACTTAAAGGGGTCTCAGGGAGTAGTATCTATGCCTTCCTGAGCTAGTTTTCCACTACATTTCTTGAAAATCATGGTAGAGGCTTTGGTCTCAAGACCACTCATGTCTAGAAACTGAGGTTGGGGGTAAGCAAGGGCATGCTCCCTACAGAAAATCCAGCTTCAAAAAAGCCTCAAGATAGCAAGGGAGAATGGGCACCAGCCAGCCCAAAGGTTGGGATGGGCTGCACCTGCCTACCTCGGTTGCTATGGCATTGTGGTAGATCCAGTCACCCCCATTAATGGGACAAACCCGGATTTAAAACACTGGATGATGATGACGATGATATATGGGGATGGGACAATAAGTGTAAACCAGTGTCAACAGTGATTTCAGAAATTCTGAGCCAGAACTACAGCCTAGAAGATGAGCCATGTCCTGGAAGATCTGTAGAGCTCAATGAGGATGTCCTGCAAACCATGGTGGAACAAAATCTTATCGTAACTGTTGAGGAACTAGCAGAGAAGCTTGGATTTAGTCATTCAACCTGTCATTGACACCTGCATGTCATTGGAAAAATCATCAAATTGGCTCAATGGGTTCCAAGTCTAATCATGGACAGAGAGCAAATGTGTGCTCTTCTTTGCTGTCAAGTCTCATGAATAAACTTTTTTTTGCCCTTCCCACCATATTCACTGGACATTGCTCCATCCGATTATCATTTATTCTGCAGTCTTCAAAATCATTTGGACAGAAAAAATATGAATTCTGTAAGTGAGGTCAGAACAGTACTGGAGGAGTATTTTTCATCACAGACAAGTGAATTTTGGAAGAGGGGCCTTGCAAGTCTACCAGATAGATGGAAGAGCATTGTAGAAAATGAAGGAGAGTATATTTTAGATTGAAAAAGAACTTCATTTATCTTAATTTTGAAAAATAAAAGAAGTATAAAAAAACCCGCATTATTTATGGGATAACCCAATATATATACACACAAGCACATATAATTTTTACATTTATATATAAATTCATTTTTAGGTTATATTTACCAACATGACGAACTTAGGAGGTTTTTGAAAAACCCAAAGAAATTTTTACCCTCTACAAGGATAATATATGCTGGTATGAAGAAAGATAGAGATTTTAATATGTTAAAAGCATATATGATCTATATATGTAAGGAGAATTAGTACAAAATGTTTGGTTTAAATTAACTTTTGAGAACTTTAAGGATGGTAAGTATCATATGATTTCATATTTGAGCAATTGTGAGAATTGAAGGAAAAAAATTTTCCATGGTGAATTATGGGGTGGTATCAAAACGTTCCTGGACTATTTATGTTTAATAAAACAAATAGGCTATTTATGTAAGTTTTAACATCATTTCCTTTTAAATAGCCATCTTGTGCAGCAATACACCAGACCCAGCATTCCTGCCACTTTTGGAATCTGGCCTGGAAGTCGTTTTCCATAAGTGGTTGAGGACCTTCTGCAGTTCACTTGGATCTTAACAACAGCGACCTTTGAGCTGCATTGTCATTTTGGAGACGAGACAGAATTCCACAGGTGCTAAATCTGGGGAATGCGGTGAGTGTGGAAGTGATACCATGTTGTTTTTGGCAAGAAACTCATGAGTGAGGAGAGCTCAGTGACAGGGTACATTGTTGACATGAAGAATCCAATTATTCGCGTTCCACAGATCCGGTCACTTTTGCCGAGGGTCCTCCATCAGATACTTCAAACCATTGCAGTAGAACTCATGACTGATGGTCTGGCCTTCGACGAATTCTTGATACACAATACCACATTTCCAGGTGACACTTGCTGCATGTCTTCCAGATCGCTCATCATCTTCCCGGGATATTCTTCCACTTTTGAAGTGCCCATACCACTTAAAACATTGTGTACAACCCATTGCCTTATTGCCATAAGCTTGCTGAAGCATGCTCAATGTCTCCGTAGCACACTTCCCAAGTTTAACAGAAAATTTCACATTGGCTCTTTGTTCCAGTCCATGGCAAAATTGCAGACTACAGCATTCACATGATCACAAAAACACAAATTTCACAGCTTGCAAAGTAAACACAGCAATGTTACTTGGCATACTGCCTCATGAAGGTCACTACTAGCTCTCACTGCACATGCAACTGTGTGCTGCCATCTGTTGGTGTGCAACAAAACTTGTCTGGGAACATTATTTACATTTGACAGATATTTGTACTCAT